>NC_056749.1:336280383-336337883 GCF_019279795.1 Protopterus annectens
TGTGTGTGTGTGTGTGCAGGATTATCAAACAGCCTTTTTAAATAAGTTCATAAATTCTTGAGCCTGATTGATTAATTTCCAGAAGCATCATATCATTATTGAATGACAGTTAATAAAGCTCCTTACCAGCTCCATAATTGCATCAAAATAGTTGCCCATCTATTGTTCTTCAAAGTGCATAACTCTTTATACTTCAGTTCCTGCTTTCCTGGTTCACTTGCTGGACACTGTGAGCCATTCTTTGGTTTTGAGTTGCGCGGTTCTTCTTGCCTGCATGGTCACATGCTTTTTTATTGGTTTGAATGTTTCAGTTCCTTGTGCAGTGATTCAGTAAATAAATACACTTTACTGTGCAAGATGAGCAGCACAAATTATGTGCTGAAGCATCTGATGGCTGATTGCTGGTTTCTGCCCACTGAATGCAATCCATTATGTGGCATACATCCATGTCTCACATACATGGATGCCATTGTTTTACCAGCTTGGTAAAACACATAATTTACCTCTCCATTTCTTCTTTTGCAAAATATTGCCTGCTTGTTCACAGTTCATTGTTTTAATAACAGTGGTATTTAATAGTATAAAGTTACTATATCAGAACAAAATGCATTTATTTCTAAACATCTACAACATGCTTGTGCTATGCACTGGATGAGTTCTAATAATAAATCTAGCTCACATTTCTTTACCTGATAATTGCAAGATGCCTGCTTTAGCACATTTTTCAGATTTCTGCAGTGCTTTCATGTCCATTCTGTATTATTTTAGCCTGTTTCTGTTGTAGTTAGTGTAACAATCACAGGGTTTAGAGTATAATATATGTTAAGGGATACACTTTTGCATGAAAGGATGCACTTGGTTTTGAAATCAGCAGAGGATTACTAAATATCTCCATCCATGATAGTGGAAGAAAATCTGTTAATCTGTATTATTCTTACATAAAATAACACATTTATTGCAATAAATCAGTGCTTTTGAATAAATGAATGCACATTTTGTCAAACTGTGATGTGCTGCCCTACTGTTGTGCCAGTCTGTATACGGTTCCATGAGAGATTACTTGTGAAGAACAGTGAGCTCTGTAATTCAAAAAGGAATTAACTGTGTCTGATCATTTTAACATTTGTTCCAATAATTAGAGCTGCTGACTTCAGGATGTTACTAAAAATAACATTATCATACTTTAAAATATGACAATGTCTAAGTTGAATTTTATTTTGTTCTAGGCATTTAGAATATATGTTAACATTATATCATTGCTGAAATATAAATGAGCTGTTCAAATACGTATGACTTTTTTTCTTCTGCTAGAGTATGTGTAGAATTTTATAGCATTAGGTCTAGATGGCATTTCACATTTTTTGATAAGTGTTTTCATATGAACATCTTTCTTATCTAATCCACCAGGATAACTATAGTCTGAGTCATAAGGCCTTTGACACCATCCCCTCTCTGGAATCATAGATAAACTTACTAAGCTGGGCATTAACCCTACATCACCCAATGGGTTGCTAACTGGCTTACTGATAGAACCCACACTGTAAATGTAGCCAACTCCAAATCCAGCTCCAGACAAGTGACAAGTGGAGTACCTCAGGGTTCAGTCCTGGGACCACTCTTGTTTGGCATCTACTTCTCTGAAATATAGGCCACAGGCCAACACTAAGGGACTTTGGCTAACAAAGTTCACTGCAAATGGAGCCATTATTGAATCCCCAAATGATGTGGATACTCTACAGAAGGGCTTTACAGAAACAGATGCTTGGTGCCAGAGCCATGGGCTCAAGCTCAATGCCAAGAAATGTATAGTTATCCCCTTTGGGAAAAAAAACATGTACCCGTGAATTAGCATATAGGTGGCAGTACACTAAACACCTAAAGTGTGATAAGAGACTTAGGGACACAGGAGGACAGTGGTCTCACCTTCGATAACCACATCACCACAACAGTCAGGAAATCCTTCTATGTGGTACATCTCATCACTAAGGGTTTTTCATCCAGAAAAAAGGAGGTCATTGTCCCACTGTACTCATCCCTCATTAGACCCATTATAGAATACAATGCCCCATTTGGTATGTACCTCTCAAGACATCTGCAACAACTGGAAAGGCCACAGAAATACTTCACTAAAAGAATCACAGGCCTAAAGCAGATGCCCTATGCTGACCACCTTAAAAAACTCCAGCTATACTCTGTCGCATATCGTCTACTCAGAGGCGATCTCTGCTTAACATACAAGGCCATGTCAAACCCAGAGCTGTTGGACATGCTACACTTAAAGAAATCCCACTCCCTCAGAGCCACACGCTCCAGGGATCTAAACCTTGTCATCACAATAAACAAAACATACTGGAAGGATAGGTTCCTGACCCAGAGACTCCCCAGACTCTGGAACAGATTGCCCATACATGTCAAGCAGAGTGCCTGTTTGGCCCTCTTCAAAAGGAACCTTCACGATTGGATGGGAGAAAGGAAATTCACCCCAGGGATCACGTCAGTCGCCCTGCTAGACAGGGGTCCAGGGAAGTAAATAGTGTGGGAAGAAATAGCCATGGAATTGTTATGGCTAGGCTTGTATAGGCTCTAGGGCTGATAGCCTAGTACCAACCTATGAACCTATAAAAATTTACATTTTACTACTTGATCAGTGAGGAATGCCCTTCTTTGTGTTCAGCTTAGGACCATCTTCTGGTTGTCGCAAAGGTATAAGAATAACTGTCATCAACGTTGACTTTTACAGTGACAATCCTTATATGTTGGTATTCAGTGATAACCACTTCCTAGATACTTTAGGAATTTACACGATAGTGGATAGGATAGAAGCTATGTATGTGCTGCGGTTTGCTTTTCTCATATTTGTCTATTCTATAATATGCTCAACTTCTTCTAAGGTTTGGATTAATGGAAACAATTGTTTGACAAAAGCTTGGATAGAGTATGTGCACTTCCTTTTCTCTGACCTTGTACTGCAGTCTTTTGGTTCTGTTCTCGGTATATATTTCAATAGTTTTATACTAACAGTAGAAGCAGTTGTTTTAACTACCTAATCTTAACAACTACTGTTTGTTTTCATTATTTATGCTTTCTCCTCCTTACCAACAAATGTCTATGAGACAGATAGTTACAAGGGTTTCTCTGATTCACTAACTACTGAATCTAGTACTTTTATTCCTTGGGCATCATGTCAGTGTGCACATTCTATACAAGTAAATATTTCATCTTACAATGTTCTTCTTTAGGTACCACCAAGAAATTTTCCTCATTTGTAATAAACAGTCAGCATCAATTGATGTAAATAATGTCATAGCAATATCAACCCTTATGCTGTGTCTTAACTAAATAATATTATTAAAATAATAAAAGCAAGTAGGAAGAGATTTAAAAAAATATATTACAGGTTTATAGGTGTTTACCAGGCTAATAACCACAAGGGCCTTTTTAAGCCTAGCCATGCATCCCAAATCTCTGACAGTTTCTGATACCCTTGATAAGTCTAAACAGGAGATTGGGAGATGAAACATTTACCAGCAGGGGTCTGGGAGATGAACCATTTGCAGGTTGCCTGTGTCCATTAGAGATATAGGTGCCAAACCAGGGATGAATTTCCTCTACCCCATCCAACTGTCCAAATTGCACTTGAATTGGGTTAGGGAGGAACTCTGCTTTACATGGATGGGAAGCCTGTTCCAGAGATGGGTAGTCTCATGTGTCTCCCCAGCAAGTCCTAGTTATATCACAGGCAAGGTTTAAGTCTTTAGAACAAGTAATTCTGGTTCTGTTTGTTTTGTGGATATGGAGGAGATCCATCAGAGTGGGGTCTGATAATGCCCTGTATGCTAGGCATAGATGTCCCCTGAAAAGCCTGTAGAAGACAGAATACAGGGATTGGGCCTTGAGGCGGTCTGCATAGAACGCTGTATTCTTTTAGTGAGGAACCTCTGTGGATGTTCCATTTGCTGGATATGCCTGGTTAAGTACATACCAAAGGGGGCATTGTACTCAATGATAGGTCTGATGAATGCTGAATACAATGGAATGACGACTTCCTTGGACTTAGATGCTGTACCCTTGTTCATAAGTTATGCAACACAGAATGATTTCCTCAGTTTTGTAGACACATGATAGTCAAAGGCTAGATTACTGTCTGTGTGTGTCCCAAAATCCCTGACTACTGGGTCAACTCTAAAGAGTGTGTTGACAATATGATAGTTACCAGGGGTGGATGACTTCTTGAAGGATATTATAATGCATTTCTTGGAATTTAGTTTTAGGCCATGGCTCTCTCACCAGTTGTTTGTCTGTGCCATCCCTTCCTGGAGAACATCTGTGTCAGTGTAGGATTCAAAGACAGTTACTGATTTGGAAATATCTGCAAAATTTAGTCAGCCAGAGATAATTGACATTGGCCTTGACTTCAGAGAAGTAAAATCCAAGAAGGAGTGGTTGAAGGACCTATTCCTGAGGGACTCCTCTTGCGACTGACCGCTTTATTGAGGTTGTCTCCCCAATTCTAACATCCTGGGTCCTGTCTCTGAGCCATTTGCCTATCCACTGGGTGAGGGTGACATACGGGTTCATACCCAACCTCTTGAGTTTGTCAACAATGCCAGAGTATGGTATTGAGTCAAATGCCTTAGCCAGGTCAAGGTAGTCAGTGTGAACCAGTTTGACCTCATCCACTGCTTCTGTGACTTTCTCAAAGAAGTTCACCAGGACAATTAGGCATGGGCTGCCTTTTACAAAACCAAACTGGGTTGGATCCAGTGTCTGGAGGTTTATTATATCACTGTTGATCTTTTCCATGATAATTATTTCAATGACTTTGCACATAAGACAAGTTAGACTTATGGTCTGTAGTTTCTTGGGTCTGTAGATGGCCCACCTTTGTGCAGAGGGATGACTGTTCCTTTTCTCCATTCGTGAGGCATGAAGCCAGTTTGGAGGCTACAGTTAAACATTAATTCCAGACGGCCTGATAAGTCATGTTTCATGCTATTTGAAAGCATCCTGGGATATTGTCTGTCCCCATTGATACAGTGTTTTAGGCCTTAGAGAGAGCATTAAGGATCTGTTCCCTAGTGAGAGCAGGGGGTGTTGTATTTGAAGGTATTTCCTGAGGGGAAGAGAGAGGGGTAAAGTTGGAGCTGAATGTGTCGGCCAGTAGGTTTACTATATCTTCTAGTTCAGTATAGGTGGCTCCATTTACAATGAACTCTGCATCCACTTGTGTATTGCATTTGAAGTTGCGGACATAGCTAAAGATTGCCTTGTGGTAGACTTTGGCCTGGGAGGCCAAATTTACCTTAAATTTGGCTTTGGCAGACTTTATTTGTCCCCTGACATGTTTGTTTAGTTTGGTGAGAGTACTTTTATCCTACTGGGTGCTACACTTCCTAGTTTTTGCCACAATTTTCTTTCTCCTGTTATACAGCCTATTGATTTTATGATTCCACCAGGATGTCTTGTTTTTTGAGTTAGTTCTGTGCTTCTTCCTGATGGGTACAGCTGCCACTATGCAGCTATTAACATGCTTGTGTGGGGTTTCCAGGGTTTATGGGTGCTTGCAATTTAGCCAAGTTACCATTTAATAGCAGGAAGTTAGCATTAGAGTAGTTCCTGAATATTCCAGGTTTAGCTGGGGTTCCACGTTTTTTTTTTACTTCAAATGAGACCATTGTTTTGGTCTGACCTTACCAGCAAGGACATTACAGTATGGGGTGTGCAACACTCTCCCATAGTAGTAAGAACCAGATCCAGTATGGTTGCCCCCCCTGGTTGTTGTACTGGCAATCTGGTCCAGGGTGTTTGTGTTTCCAAAATTCAGGAATCTCTGTGTCTATAAGTTTGGTGTCATAAAGGATTCCCAGTTAATAGTGAGGTAATTAAAGTTGCCCATGAATATGGTATTGGGTTCGATAGTGAGTATTTCCAGTACATTTAAATACATGGTATGGGTTTCCTTGGTCAGCCTGCAAGGATGTGGTATAGGATTTTGCCTATGGTGATTTCAACATGGAGCAGCTCAAGTGCATTGTCCTGTTTGACCAGCCTTGAGGTATATGTACTTTTGTGTACATTAAGACACCTCCACCTTTAGTCCCTGTCTGTGTAGAAGTTGGTCTAAATATATGGAAAGCATTATAACCTTGCAGTGTTGGTGTGCCCTCCATAGCTTTAAACCATGTCTCAGTGACTGCAAAGACATCAGGATTCTCTAGTGTGAAGACAGCTTCTAGGGAGTGGAGTTTTTTGTTTAGAATCCTAGCATTAAGCAGTAATACCTTTAGATTTTCTTGGTTTTGATTTGCTATGTCAGAAGTACTTTCAGTTTGTCATTGCCTAAGAAAGGCACTATGAGGGAAGACAGTTTTTAGTTAATATTCGAAAGCCTACACGGGAGAGGTACAGACCATCCCTGGCAAAACATTGCGGTATATTGACCATCTCCTTCCATGCTGACAAATATTGCATCCTTAAGATGACTGACTTTAATAATTGGCTTAGATTCTGGTGGCATTCTTTGTTTGTATTGTGGCATCATCCTTTGAGAAGGTAAAATGTTGCTCAATACTAGGCTCATACCAGCCTGAGATACATATTATGAGAGCTCCTTGATGTCTCTGTTCATATACTCTAGGGAGGTATGTCTCAGGTCATTTACTCCCACATAGACTATGACTGAGTCATACTGGCACTTGTCATCCAATGACCTGAGTGAGTGCATAATGTGGTGGATCCCAGCCCCTGATAAGCAACTGACCATGGCTTTCTCCTTACTCGGCCTGGTGAGAGGGACATCAGTGTCTATTATGATGGAGTCTCCAATGACCAGAATTTTGGACTCTGTGGTGGCTTGCCTTATGGGGTTAGAAGTAGAGGCTCCATGAGATGTGGGTCTATGTGTTGATGTGAGTCTTCTTTTGAAAGACTGCATTACTGACTGCTGAGGGTATTTGTTATGTGTACTTTGTCTAGGAGGCCTTTGGGGTTTAGGAAGGTTACATTTAAGTACCCCAGCATATTTGACTCTATATGTCTGCTTTGAATTGTATGTGATGGGTGCAGTGTGTGTAGTACTGACTATCTTATTGACATAAGGAGTACTTTTATGTGAGAGTTTTGCCCCCAGTGACATTGTGTAAATACATCTCTCACATACCATATAAGTTTGTTTGATAATTAACTGGTTGTTAGTAAATATGAGGTAATTTCTCCACTGCCTCATGATGCCCATATAAAACTAGCTGGTAATGGAGACAGTGGGAAAGTTCATATCCATGGCAACAGATATGATACTGATTAGACAGCTGGAGTGAGAATATAAAGCAATGTCAGGAGTATCCAGTTTGCAACTCTGGGGACAGTGTTTGTCACTGCAAACTAGTTGTCCTGTGTGAAACTAGGTATTGGTGAAATTGTAATCATGCTTTCATAGGAAAAATGTCACTCAGTGTGTGTGTGTCTGTACAGAGCACTGTCAAACACATGAGGGGAAACTAATATACATACACCCTGAAAATGTAAGGATGAAGTATTTAGGCAGGTATTCTAAAGTTAGAAACAAATGAAGTAGTACTTAGAAATCAAAGAATTAGCTTGTTAAAAAGATGAAAAGAGGGGAGTCACTTGAATGGACACTGCCTTGTTACTATTAGTACCAGTCTCACCACAGCTTCACTCTGCTGGGATACAATGCTCTTTTTATTTTACTCTCACCAGAAACACAACTTTAGTAACAATCCCAAGATGAGAAGCAGGCCACAGTCTTGTCTCAGATGATACAAGGGTCTATAGGCTTGTTGTAGCCATTTCCTGATAGATGCCTTGAATAGCAACCAGACCAATCAGGAACGTCAAGCGCAGACACTCACTGCCCAACCAGAAATAGTCAGGAATCAATGCACTCCGCTTCTGCTATCACCAGGAGTAGAATATAAGCACAAATTTCCAATCTGTCACCTATGAAGCTATGAGACTTTATGATGATCAACAATCTCCAGGAAATAATCTCCATGAACTCCTTCTCTCACAGAAGAAAACAGAAGCACTACTCCGAAGATTCCTATGGAATACAGTGGGATGCCCAATACATTTAAATAGTTGATTGGGAGTGATTTCACACAATGATGATTTTGTACTAACCCACAACAGCCAGTGAAAGGAGATATGTGGTTAAAGTAACATAAGGGGCAAGCAACTATAAAGACAGTTGTGTTTAAGAACACAATAGCAACTTGTGGGAGGCTGGGAAAAAGTTTTAAAAAATTCTGTACGACTCGCAAGAGAGACAGCTGTGGTCTCTTTCCATGTTCTAATAAGTGATTAAAACACACTTGAAAGAAAACAATTCACAGTATACAAAATAGAAGAAGACAATAAAGTAATACAAAATACAAGAAAGGAAAAGCAAACTAACCTTTCCCTCACAGCAAGTTGTGGTAGAGTCTGACTGAGCTTTTCTGGTAATGCTTTGAAATGTTATATTATACCCCTGAAACAGAAGGTTTAGTTCCTAGCTCCTCCCCTCAGTTCACATATAATTAACCTTAACTGACTTGCTTTATCTTCTGTGTGACTCCTTAGACTGTAATAAATTCTGTGTGACTCACAAGAAACACAGCTGTGGTCTCTTCCCAAGTTTTAATATACAACTAAATGCAGAATTCAAGTGAAATACAGTATAAATAAAACAAATCACAGTATACAAAATTGAAGAAAGCAATGAAGTAATACAAAATATGAGAAAGCAAAAGCAAGCTAAACTTTACCTCAGAGCAAGTTGTGGCAGTCTAGCTAAGCTTTTCCAGTGAAAATAAACAAATTAATGAATACAACTAAATAAATAAATAAAAGGCAGAACAATCAGTCAACATACTCTCCTACCATCTCTGTTACTATCTTAGTAATGGAATGAATGTTTTTCTTTCTTTCTTTCTTTCTACAAGGAAAGGTTCCAAGCAAAGCATGTTATTTGATCCTTTATTAGTAAATCACAACTCTGCAAATTGGAATCCATATTTAAAGAGAGTCTAATTATTACTGTTATACCTGGATAAACTAGTAATCTCATCTAATACTTGCAAATGAAATCATTGCTAAGCCTACCTAAATCAAAGTCTGTTACATGTTCAGCTATTATTTTTTTTAAATGAACAGTAGACCATGTAACCTACATACAATCCCCAAAGGTTTTAAAACAAAACCTGTAATGTTTGTGTGTGTGTGTGTGTGTGTGTGTTCATATGCATGTATTTATGCATGCTATAAAATAATTTTAGAAAGTAATATTTGACATTGTAAGGCTTAACTATAGCATTCTACTTTGTATTATCTTGGATGAAATATTATATTAACACATTTCTATTCTTTGCTAATAGGTGCTATTTCGAAATACCCAAATTATATTTCTCTTAGAAGACTGGAATGTATATCATGGAAACATAACAGGGACCGAAGAATGATTTGGTTACAAAGTGCTTGACAATATTGGCTTGGAACTGAACTGAAACTGCAGGCTAGTCACGTTCTTTTTTTTTTTTTATTTTGTAGACCTTTTTACTTGTATCCGCCTTGACATGGGCTTGTAGCTTTTTCACTCCACACATTTGGAATTTTCACACTTACACAACAATATTATGATTTTGAAGGAATTAGTCGAAATTGTTTTACATAATTTCATTTTTTTTTTTTTTTTTTTTTTTTTTTTTGAGGAGAGTACAGCAGTCAAGTGGAAGTTGTTGCCATGGGTGTAGCTTGTGCCTGCATTTATGCAAACTTGGCAATGCTGAGTTGGAAGAAAAAGTGTGTGCCACACTCCATCTGTAGACAAAATTGAGGTTGTTATTTACGATACTAGAAAACACATTCACCCTCTGGACCTCATCTGAAGCCAATGTCCTACATTTTATAGAACATATTAACAAGGGTACCTCCTTCCTTAGATTCACATGTGCATTTACGAAAGACAAGGTAATTTATTTAGAAGTCACCATTTATAAGAATGAAGTTGATTTAGAATACATTACCTAAAGAAAACATACACACATCAACACTTACATACATTGTAATAGGCGTCATCCATCCCATTTAAAAAAGAATATCATTAAGGGACTGCTGAAAAGACTGGCTAAGATGTGTTCTTCATATGACACCTTTATTGTAGGGACCAATAATATAATTAATATGTTCTTGTAAAAGGGTTACCCCTAAGAGAAAAAATAAACACAGTTCCGAAGTTATTGCAGAATGGGGTAAAAAAAAAAAATATATATATATATATATATATATATATATATATATATAAGAAATTTTAACGAAGAAATGAACTTTGTGACAATAACAGCATTCAAAGAATGGTCTGAGGAAGCGTATCTTTTGATACGCGAAAGCGCTTACCTAATAAAGCTGTTTTTATGGACAATTTAGCCTTATCGTGGTGAATTCCAGGTTTGTTTCTTGTTCAGCATTCAAAGAATAGTAAATCACACCAACAACTCTTGTAGTACTTTAGCACTTTTGTCTTATTTATTATCAAGACTTCTTCAGAAAGACATGTTTCATAACTGTGAGCAACCATTTTCTACATTAGTTCTAGAAGACCATTTAAATTAACAACAGTTCCTTTCCAATAGTAAAGTGTGAACAGGCAGGGTGCTGTGTGCATTTTCATTAACATTACAATCGCAGTTACATAAGGTAAATTGGTCAGACAGTAATAGCCACAAGGCTATTACTGTCTGACCAATTTACTTTATGTAACTGCGATTGTAATGTTAATGAAATGCACACAGCACCCAAGGTCTCATCACATTTTTGGCATTGAGCAGACAGTGCATGGGCACAGAGTTTTTACCAAAGGGGATGACAATACACCTTTTGGCATTGAGCTTCAGTCCATGGCTTTGACACCAAGCATCTGTTTCAGTGAGGCCCTTTTAGTATGTCCACATCATTAGGAGTTTCGATTATGGCTCCTAGTTTGCAGTCATCTGCAAACCTTGTTAGCCAAAGACCTTCTGTGTTAGCCTGTATTTCAGAGAAGTAGATACCAAACAGGAGAGGACCCAGGACTGAACCCTGTGGTACTCCACTTGTCACTGGTCTGTAGTCGGATTTGGAGTCTGCTACTTTCACAGTGTGGGTTCTGTCCGTGAGACAGTTGGCAACCCATCTTGTGACATAGGGATTTATACCTAGTTTAGTGAGCTTATCTATAATTCCAGAGTGGGGGATGGTGTCAAAAGCCTTGGTGAGATCTAGATAAGCTGTGTGAACCACCTTACCCTCATCTATGGCTTTGGTCACTGCTTCAAAGAAGTCAATCAGGTTTAGGAGACATGATCTGCCTTTTACAAATCCGAACTGGGTAGGGTCCAGAGTTTGGAGACTACCAATGTCTTTATGAGTTCCATGATGATACTATTCATGGCCTTGCAGACCAGGCTCGTCAGGCTAATGGGGCAGTAGTTCCCGGGGTCTGTCGTGGCTCCCCCTTTGTGGAGTGGGATAACCATTGTGGTGCGCCATTCAGTGGGCACAAAGTCTGAGGTGAGGCTATGATTGAACATGGTACTTAGTTCAATCTGTAGTTCCTGTAGAACACAGCCTGGGATATTGTCAGGTCCCATGGATGCTGTATTCTTGGCTTTGGAGAGTGTGTTTTTTACCTGTGCAGCCATGATTACAGGATCTTTGCATTCTTCCGGTATAGAGATGGGCCCTCTATGGGGTGAGAGGGGGGTAAAGTTAGCACTGAACTTATCTGCCAGGATGTTGGCAATATCAGTTGGTTCTGTATATTTAGTGCCATTGTGCTGTAACTCAGAGCAGATGTCAGTGTTGCCATTGAGATTCTTGACATAGCTATAGAATGCTTTGTGATTGTCTTTAGAGTCAGTGGCAATTTTGTTTTCGTAACTAGCTTTGGCGGATTTTATGAGGGATCTCAGCTTCTTACTGAGGATGACCAGGGAGTTCCTTCAGTCATGGGATTTTACTCTTTTTTTGCAACAGTTGCTTTCTTCTGTTGTAGAGTTTGTTTATGACAGAGGACCACAAGATTGGCTTCCTTTTTTTGGAGGATAGCATCTTGGTTCTATTAGGGATAGCATGATCCATGCACTTGTGTAAGTGCTTATAAAGTGCATTTGTGTAGGATTCGGCAGTCGTACCTCTATTGTCCATCTGCATGGGTGTCATGAAGTTTGCCACTTCTGTCTTAAGAAGTGTGAAGTTGGTTTTGGAGAAGTTTTTACAGTGGTTTCCCTAATTGGGGGTGGGGGTGGGATGTGGATGTCTAGGGTGATTAGCTTATGGTCAGATCTGACCAACGAGAAATTGACCTCTGGTGTGGAACACCGGTTGCCCATGTTGGTAATGACCAGGTCTAGGATATTGCTGCCCCTGGTGGGGGTGTGAATAAGTTGATCCAAGGCATTGGAATTCATGAATTCCAGAAAACGTTGAGCAAAAGAGTTGGTGCATGAGTAGTTTTCCCAGTTAATGGTGGGGTAGTTGAAATCACCCATTTTTAGGGTGTTAGGTTGTACCCTAATACTTTCCAGTGTATCAAGAAATGAGGAGTGGGAATCCTGGGGCATGGTGGGGGGTCTGTAGCAAGCTACAATTTGGATTGTGGTCTTGCCCAGAGTTAGTTGCACTTGGATAATCTTGGATGCATTATGCTGTATAACTAGCCTGGAGGTGTGGATATCCTTAATGAATATGTACACGCCTCCACCTTTAGTGCTTCATTCCGAGTTAGGTGGCCGAAAGGTGTGATAGGAATTATAGCCTGGTAATGCAGGGGTGCTCTCTGGAGCTTTGAACCAGGTCTCTGTTACTGCACAGATGTCAATGTTCTCCATTTTAAGGAGTGCCTCGAGTGAGTGCATTTTGAGGTTTAGACTTCTAGCATTGAGTAGCATTGCCCTCAGATTTTGCTTGCTTGTACCTGTTATGGTGGTGAATCTGTCATTTGAACCTTGCCTGAAAAAGGCACTATAGGGGTGGCAAAAGCCTTTGCCAATATCCGGAATCCTAATGGTGACAGTTGCAGGCCATCTCTGGCAAAGCATCGTGGTCTGTCAATCATGTCGTCCCAGGCAGACAAATACTGGATCCCCTTAGAATGACACCAGAAGCTCAGCCAATTGTGGAAGTCAATCATTTTGTCCTTGCTCTGGGTGATGGTAGGATGCTACTCAGGGCCAGGGTCATACCTGCCTGGGCTACAAGATCGGAGTGCTCCTCCATGTCTCTTTTCATATAGTCCAGGGAGGTACGTCTCAGGTCATTCACACTAACATGGACAATGACAGTCTCATATTTGTACTTGTTGTGGAGTGACCTGAGTGCATGCGTTATGTGGCGGATCCTGTCACCTGACAGGCAGCTGACAGTAACTTTCTCCTTGTTTAGTCTGGTGAGTGGAAAATCAGTGTGCCTGACTATAGAGTCACCTATGACTAGAGTGAATAGAGTGTTGGGTATAGTAGAAGGGGTCACTGAGGATGAGCTGGGGGGAGGGGTCATTGAGAAAACCACATAGAATATAAGGAACTTCTATAGCAGTTTAAACTTAATGTCTCAACAATGCTGGGTCTTAAACATATTTCAATAAGCTCAGTTTTAAATTTGAGAGCAGCAAAGCTGTAACTCAGTCATCACATTTTTACTTTATAATTCATTTGACATATATTAATGCATACACACACTGTAAAAATGTGTTCCTATTCTCATGTTTATTATGATTATTTTATTTCACTTTGTAATAACTACAACAAATTTCTAGAATCTTTGTAATATTTTAAGAACTATATTTGTGTATGTTCATTCACATATTCCGTATTTGATGTTTTAAATCAGTGGGGACACTTTTATTAGTATTCATCATGTGATATGTTGACCTTTACAAGTTCTGTGATTTGCTATAATCCATGGTTCTGATGATTTGCTGTTCACTACATCAGCCATTCTTTGGTTTTGAGAACTGAAACATTGTAAAGTCAGAAAAAATGGTTTGCCTTTCCTGTTTTTGCCCATTTTATACCTGTTTCTATGCACCCACTTCCACTGCTATAATATCAAATTGCTGTAATCCTAGAGAGGAAGGTTTTCACAATGACACACATAAATGAAACATGAAATCTCAGAAAGAAAGCAAGCATGATTTAATTAAAAAATCAGTCATATCCTCCCCCCCCCCCCCATTTAAGCCATCATCATACTGAGATTAAGCTTTTGTTATCCTTAGTAAAGTACATTTGTGTCAGTCCTATTCACCTGTAAAAGTAGGTGTTCATAGAACAAACTGCTTCATTGTCTTTGGGGCAGTACTGCCCTGCTGCCCTCCTCTGTCAGTCTACCAAAGTTCAGAGTCACTCCCACTGCCTGTCTGTGGGTATGATGGACCAATCACCTGGCAATATAGGAATTATCTTACAGATCCACAGACAGGACCCCTTCAGTTTTCCAGTTCAGCAGGAAGAGAAGATGGAAGCATGCCCTTTGTAAACACTTACTGTTCCAAATCAAAAACACACACACACACACAAACAATTAAACAGCAATACAGGTCATGGTGCAGCACTGAGTGACAACCCAAACAGCAAAGTATGTACATCCAGAAAGGGTGCTGGTTTGTGTGTATTACCAGTAAGGCACTGTATTCTACAAATAGCTACTGCTACAGGAATGTAGGCCTTATGCAATTGTACTAAGTTCAAAATACATACTGCCTTTCTGGCATTCAGGTAAATTCCCAAAGCTTATCTAGCCTAGCAAGAAGAAGGATGGGAATCCAGGAGCTCCTGGAGAATGGTCCTAGTGAAAACTGCTCTTGATCTACAAAAGACATCCAGCTTGTAAAGCTTCATAAAGATATGGACAGAAGACCATTTTGCTGTCTCTAGAATACTTCTAGAGTCCAGTTATTTGAAATATGATACTAAATAGGAAAAGACCATTGTGGAATATGTCTTTACCTTGCCTGATTCACATTGCCATTGTGGGTGTGACAAACTACAATGCCACATGACATTCAAAATACACTGGTTTGCTTAGAGACAAACTGACCCTTATTTGTCCCTGTGTAGGAAACAAAAAGCCTTTCAGCATTCCTGAATGGTTTCCTTCTGTCAAGGTAGTACCTGAGCTGTCAGTGCACATGCATGGTATACATAATCTTGTCTCCCTTATTTGTAGGTTCAGTACAGAACACAGCGATGCTGAAAGACTGATTGAGAGTGAATTTTGAAACCATTTTCAGCATGAAAGAGGTGTTAGTGCTTAATACAACACTATGTGGAATATAAGGTAGTGTAAGGTTGTTCCACACTGAGGGTGTGCAGTCCAGAAATTCACTTTACATGTCAGAGCAATAAATAAAACAGTTTATCATGTTAAGATCTTCTGGTCAGCCTGAGTGGCAGGTCTGAAAGGTGATAAGGTCAAGTTTTCCAGAACACAGATGAGAACCCATGAAGAAGGAATTTTCTTCGGAGGGGGTCTCATATGCAATACTCCTTCCATGGACTATGTTTCCAAAAGAAAAGAAGAAAGAGGGAGATCCAAAGCAGACAAGGAGAGGCGGCCATCAAATGCACTTTAATGGACACACACATCAAGCTATCCTGAAGTAGTTCACACAGATATTTCAAGACCAAATGCATATAAACCTCAGGGGAACCTATAAAACTTTGTTTTTGTAAACATAAACTTTTCTACTAGCAGGTTTTCTGAATTCCTTTAACACCTGCTGCACATTCACTTGAAACAAGTATCTAAACAGAGTCTAGATTGACTAATCAAGGCTATGAGTTGCAGATGCTCCATACTAGGTGCACCAGTTGCTGCTGAGACTATCTGAGCTAATTCAGAGTGTGCGGAAGTATATTGTAATTGCCCTTGGCCAGTACCATTTTAAGAGAGAACCTAGAATGCCTAGGCTAATAGGGCATCACCGCAATATTCTTTGGCATTTCTTTCTGAATTTTCAGAAGTGTCTTTTGAATCCTGGGAAAGAGTGGAAATGCATACAGGAAATTCCCATTCAAGGAAACAAGAATGCATCTCTTCTCAAAGCATGGCTACAAGAATTTCTAGAACAGAATTTTTCCAGCTGTCTGTTTTCATAGAACACAAACCATTTTATCTGAAGGAATTCCCAACATCCGGACAAGATCCTGCAACACCACTGACTTGAATTGACACTTGTGCAGGTCTATCCAGGATCTGCTTAGTCTGCCTGCCACAACAGTTTGCTCTGATGGGATGTATGATGATTGAAGAGCCAGAAAATGTTGTAAAGCCTGCTTCCAGGCCATCACTGCCAACTGACACAGATGCTAAGACCTTGTACAACCTTGTTTGTTGAGGTAATGCATTACTTTGGTGTTGTCCATCACTATAAGAAGTGTTTCCCACCACTGTAACTCTTCACTGAAGAAGTCTAGTACCAGCAACTGGGCTTCCAGGGAATGCAAGTGCTGTATCCAACAATTTCTTTCACACCACTGAATTTTCTTCATGTGGAGATGGGGCCAGTGGTATTATGAGAATCATGAGCACCATAAGTCATATAATTTTTATGAATTCTCTTCCTGAGGTAATGTTCTTCATGGATAATTTTTGAAATATCAACTTGTTGAACAGGAAATTATCTTTGGAAAGAAAGACCTTTCTTTTGCTGGTGTCAAGTAAGTGTCCCAGGAATACTAGTTTTTGTGAGGGTATCAGGCATTACTTCTGAAGGTATAGCTTAAACCCTAGCTGGGAGAGTTAAAGTCAAGACCTTCTCTAGTGATTACAAACATTTTTGATACAGACTCTGCACATAACGGCAAGTCATTCAAGTAAGGACAGCTATGAATGCCTAGAGTCTGATAGTGAGCCACCCCTGGACCAAGGCATTTTGTAAACACAAGGTACAGTAGAGACAACAACAGGTAATGCAGAGAACTGATAGTGTGAATTGGATGTGACAAATCTCAGATACCACCTGAAATAATGAACAATGGGAATATGATAATGTACATCCTTCAAGTCCAGAATTATCTGGCAGAACAGGAAGCACTGTCTGCAGGGTGAGCATCTTAAACTTGGGGACCTTGTTAAATGTATTCAGAAAGGATAGGTCCAACACTGGTGTCCACAACAGCTCTTTTTGGGGATCAGGAAAGTTCAGGAGTAGAAATCTTTAATTCTTTCTGAAGGAGGAACTAGATCTATGACCCCCTGAGTCCTACATGTGCTGAAGAATAGGAGGAAATAATAAAAATAGGTCCAGTGGGTGATGGGGAATCGGACTGAATGGAGGCAAATTTTCCTTCCACTGCCACTGGTGAACTTTGCCCATGATATTGAGCACTCATTTGTTGGAAACCACTGACATCCAGGCCACCTTATTAGGAGATGACTTCTGAGATGAGGCACTCAGTAGGGAACCTAGGAATGACAGTGCTGAGCCTCGGCATACTCATAGGTTTGAGGGGGCATATCCTTTTTCTTAAGGTAACCTCTCTTGTTAGGTTTGGTAGAGTATTCATTCTGAAATTTCCATACTTCATTTTTTTTGTTCAGATGCGACGTCTGATTGCAGATCTGATGAAAATGATCCTGCTTATTAGGGGAAAGCTTGGGGATATAGAAGATTTTATAAACACCTTGAATCAGTTTACCTCTGTCATCCTAGTGTTTTAGGATCAGATTAGCAGTTGTGCCAAGCACACAATAAGAATCAAGTGGAGTATTCATAATCTCATTTTTAACTCAAGTTTTGACTGTGCAGCCAAGCATACTTCCTTAGCACCTCCAATCTCACTGCATTTCTAGAAACACTACTGGCTCCCTCCAAGGTATTCTTTAAAGCATGTTTAGACACTTGAGAAGCATTGGAAGCAAATTTCACATCGTGTTTCTTCTGAGCATGTAATGATCAGCAAACTTGTCCAAAGTATACATACACCACAACACAAATGTCCACATAAAACACTGCATTCTAAATAGCTACCATGTTGGACAGTATACGTTCTTCTGACATGGGAAGCTCCCAGAAGAGACCAAGGAACATGGTGTTGATTTCACAATCAGAAACGACTCCATTGGCTCAGTCATATAAACAAATGCGGGAAATGATAGAATGCTGAAAATTCAGTTGCAACAAACACCACTGGCCATGGTCAACATCTTCAGTGTCTACATGTCTACGTTAGCATTTGTCTAAAAAGACCAATACAAGTTCTTGGCAACTTTAATGCCATATTTGGCAGTGACTATCACAGCTGGCCATCTTGTCTGGAACAGTCAGGAACAGGAAAATTGAATGAAAATGGTCAGTGTCTCCATAAACTTTGTTTCCAATATGACCTCTGCCTAAGCAACACCTTCTTAATTATCATGTCCCAGCACAAAGTTTTATGGGGACACTCAAGATCAAAGCATTGGCACCAGCTTCACCTCAGCCTCACCAAATGCAGCAGTTTTGTTAGTTTTAAGGTAACACAGAGTTACCACATTACATAATGTGATACCAACTACTTGCTTATATGTAATAATGTGAACATCCATT
The DNA here is from genome assembly GCF_019279795.1 of Protopterus annectens. NCBI lineage: Eukaryota > Metazoa > Chordata > Ceratodontiformes > Protopteridae > Protopterus > Protopterus annectens. The sequence continues at coordinate 336,298,952 of NC_056749.1, forward strand.
GCAAAGGTTCTTTCATTCTAAAAATGAAGGCAGGCTGTGCATTGACACAGCCAAGGCTCATGACCCTTCAAAAATATGCAAGTTGGTCCAAGCACTTGAAGAGGCCTTGCCCTGACCATACAACACTGATATCAGCAAGAGATGGGAAATCTATGGAATGTTATCTATTACACTGCAATATCACTCGGAGAGAAAAAAGTCAAGTGTGCTAATTGGTTTGAAGCCCACAATAAACTGCTGACACCCATGATTGAGAAGAAGTGAAAGACACTTGCTACATATAGGTCCTCTCCCAAAGAGGAGAATGTGCAAGCACTCTGGTGAACTCGAATTTAAGTGCAGCAAATAGTTCTGCGATGTGCTAATGATTATTGGCTCCAACTCTACTTCAGGACTCAGCAAGCCATGAACGTTGGTAACATGCAAGGAATGTACAATGGGATTAAACAAGCCACTGGTGTATTACAAAGGAAGATCGCCCCACTTATGCAGGCCACATACCAACTACACAGAACCACGCAGATGATCTCTGGGTGGAATACTACTCACAGCTATATGCCAGAGAGACTATACATACAGAGACAGCTCTGAATATCAATCAGCCTCTGCCAACCATGACTAAACTCAATGTTGTGCCTAGCTTGGTGGAACTCAGCAATGCACTAGAAGCACACTCTTCTGAAAAAAGACCACAGTAAAGATAGAATTCCCTCAGAAATCCTTTAATGTATCAACAGTACCCTAATCTTACAGCTGCAAGCAATACTTTGCTAATGCTGGAAAGAAGGCAATGTACATCATGATATGATGGATTCCAACATGGTTATTATTATCTATAAGAACAGGCTAAATACAAAATGGCTGTAACAACTAATACAGCATTTCCCTTCTCTGTGCTGTGGGGAAGATGTTTGCATATGCTGTTCTTAAGAGCCTCCATGTTCCTGTAGAGAGAGTTGCCCTGAGTCTCAGTGTGGGTTCAGAGCTGAATGGCCTACGATGGACATGATTTTCTCTGCTAGGCAACTACAAGAAAAGAGCAGGTAGCAGAATAAACCTCTGTATAGTCTGTGGGAAAGGACTTTGGAAAGGACTTTTCACAATTCTGACCACAATCAGCTGTCCCCCAACACTGCTTAGCATTATCAGGGACTTCCATAAAGGCATGGAGGGGACTATCGTGCAAAGTATCCACATCAGAAAGTTTCAAGATTTTTAATGGAGTGAAGCAGGGGTGTGTCTACTGACTTCAATAACGTCTGGTATCTTTTTTTCATTTCTGTTGAAATTTGATTTTGTAACTGCTGCTGAGGGTATCTTTCACATAACTAGAATGGACAGCAACCTCTTAAAACTGTTGAGGCTTAGACTGAATACCACGGAAGTGACTAAGGGTTTGCTGATATTGCAGCTATTGCTGTTCTATAAGGGTGAGCAATTATGAGCTGGCAGTCTTCCATGAGTTTGTGTACCTAGGCTCTATGATCTCAGACAAATTTATTGCTAGACAGTGAGATCAACATGTACATTGGAATAAAAATCCAGAAGGGTTACTTATCTGATCTCATCAGCTGAAGAGATCCAGGGTAAACAGAAGTCTTCCAAGTGATCCTTTTCTTACTGCTGCACTAGAAAACTGAAAGGGTGCAGTCCATTGTACTGCTTGGTGATTGGCCCATCATTCCCACAGACAGGCAGTGGGAGGGACTCTGAGCTTTGGTAGACTGCTAGAAGAGGGACTACTACCCAATTGCCAGCAAGGCAATGTTTGATGAACATTTTGTTTTTGTACTTTTGGACATTGGCAAGTTACAGTTCAACAACTTCTTCATCTAAATAAACCAAGAGCCGCAAATCACCAAATGTAGACCACACAAACAAGAACTAAAAATAAGCAACAGACAGTTAACTGAAACACAGCTTCACTAAAAACACGTTTTTTATTTACAACAGATAAGCGCTTTCTCCACCAAACTGGTGGCTTCATCAGACCATTACAAATATATCAATTAAGTTTTAGTCAGTGTTAGTTAAGCCTGTATTAAAGTTGAGAGGGTTTCCAAAGTGATTAAGGGCATGCACTGGAAGCCATAACATTGTTCATGTTTAAAGCTGCATAGATGAAATTGTACTTATTTGGTTTTAGTTGTATTCTTATATGCCACAAAAAAGGGGCATATACCTTTAAAAATTTCTAGTCTGCAGTGTAATGATGTAACAACATACAGTACGCTTCTAGTATGGCTTGGATATAACTATGAATGGCTGTACAGCTTGATTGTGAGTACATTTTTTTATTATTGGTGCTAATTAATTGGAATTATATAAATATATATATATATATATATATATATATATATATATATATATATATATATATAAATGTGTTTTTGCTTGCCTGTTTTAAAAAAAAAACATGTTTTTAGTAAAGCTGTATTTCGGTAAACCGATCGTTTCCTATTTTTAGTTGTACTTTCATCTAAATAAAGCTAAACATCTTAGTTTTCAAACTACATGTGCACTTTCATTAAATAACTATCTATTTCATATACAGTTGTCCAAACTAGTTACACTTAGCTTTTAAACATAAGCCCTGAATATGACAGGATGTACTGGTACAAGACACAGACAATAAATAACAACACAAATCTTCCTTGTTAAAGGCAGCTATGATGAAATTATATTATATATAGTATTAGATTTTTCTTTTAATGGCTGCAGGTGTGCGCAAAGTGAACTTTGACTCATGTAATGTTATATATTACAAACTGTCCAGTGTTTCTTTTTTTTTAATCTGAAATGAAGGGATCTCTCCATCCTCACCTCTTTTTTATCAGATCCTTCCTCACTATGAACTCAACATAAATCCCACTGCTTAATTCAGTACTTCTTTTCCAAATACAGAGAAATTTATTCACATTTTTCAGGCAATTTATTCATATTTTTCGGGAAGTCACTGTGATTTTAAGAATGTTGTATAACATACAGTGGGGTCTTCTGTCTGTAATGTTCTTACAGTTTTTTCAACTTATGCTTTTAAGAAATCTTTTTAGTACTGTGATGTCATATTTTTGCCACACAATTTGGGGGGGGGGGTCCTCTGGCATGACTCAGACCATCAATAGTCAGTTCAGCCTTAGTGGGTAATTCAAAGGTTGTCTAAGAGGGCACGATCTGAAAGATATTCCACATCCGTAGCAATTTCACATTTTTAATAAACTGAAAATGAGGACAGGAGGCAACAGCTGTGCACTCAAGAGTAAAGGAAGGAACTTGAGGCAAAATGCTGCAAGTATAAAACATAAAAGGTTATGTGGTGGTAAAATGATATAATTCAGATTGTCTGCCTGATATCACTTTGAGGCCAACATAATCCACCATAATGTCCTACAGGAAAATATAGGTTGTGATTTGTAAAAGGTTAGAATGTTGGAATGTGCGAATTAGCATGGGTAACCGTAACGTGGTGTATGGAGAATTAAAAGACACACTGAGATTATGCAGTGGACAGAACAGATAGCATACATCATATGCTAATGGTTGCACATTGGCATGGAAATGAAAAAAAAACATGTAAATAAGCCATAGAAATGATGCAAAGGAGGTGGTGGAATTCAGAAATGCATCCCATACTCATTGTAAACACCGAGACTGATGGTATATAACAGAACCCATGTGTTGGGACCTGTTGTCAGAGCCAGTGGCCACACTAACAGAGGAGGTACTGACAGCGACTAACATGTCATCAACTCATGGACTAAAATTGTGCACCATTAACAGTCAGTCAGTGATACCATATGGGACATCATCAAACTGCACCTCCTACATGTGGAAATAAGAGAGTGCATGGGAGGACTACTCCTGTGAATGAAAGGGTATGTATAACCTTAACCATTAGCCTTCCCATCACATATAGTGGGAGCATTTCTTGAAAAGCCTACTATCATCACTAATAAACATTTGTATTTGTCTTGATATTTGCACAACAGTTTGAGTTTTACAACTTTTTTCAAATATAACAATATATTAGAACAAAACATCCAAGAAGTATATGCTTATGTATTTTCATAATTTTTAGTAAGCTTTCCATAGAATGTTCTTACTATGATTGTATATTCCTTTTTTTATTTTAGAGTTATTTTATTGTTGATTGAACTGTTTGATTTAGATTGTAGCAGTGATGTTTTGTTAGCACTTTTAAGCCAGGTGTATGATATATATTGAATGCACCAATTGCTAGATTAGATTTTATCACTGCTACAGTTATTCTGCTATCAGTGCCTATCTGATAATGGTAGTTTACAAAGATCATTTCATCTGTACTACATGTTTGTATCACAATAAACTTTCTGTCCTGTGAAAAGGGGTTTTATGTAGATTTATTTTAAGATAATATATTTCAGATTAGTTCTTTATTATTTTATGAAAATGTCTTGCAGTACAGTTTATTATTATCAGATTTAGTATTTGACCTTAGTAATAAACTGTGTTATTTTGCTGCTGATGGTTTATCCTGCATATTTTCTTGACTATTCATTCTTACTAGCCAAAGCATTTTAATATTAGTTTGCACATCTGAGCAATGGCAGAAACTGCAGTAAACGTCTGCAGCAGTGATAATACAAAAAGAGCTGAACATCATGATATAGAAAGACTTGATCAAAGCTTCATTTTGATTAAAAAAAAATGGCAGTGCAATAGATTGGAGTGTCAGTAATGTAATGCATGTGTCTTAACGTATTTCGGTGAGTGAAGGTTTTCAGCTAATATGGATTACATTGAATGTGAAGCATAATTCTGTAACTTTTTAATATTAATCTTGTTTTTGTTGTATGGCGTTATTATTTTTATTACACACTGTCCATAGTTCAGAAACAAGCATAAAGGCTGTCATGAAATGGACCTGTTACCACAATTACAGAAACAAGTGATTCAGATGCATATCAGCTACAATTACTGTCAGATCATTTTCATTCCTTTGAAACACTCCATGATTACTGCAAGAGCTAACAGGTCTTTTTGTGCTGCCCCATCAGTAATCACTGCTACAGGTTGATGCAGAGTGTTTACTCCCCCACATACTTCCAAAACACAGACACACACACACACATATATACACACTCCATACCTCTCCAACTCTTAGCATAAAAAACTCTGGACAAAGCCAAAAATAGTAAGGGGACAAAGGTCCAACTATAGAAACAAATTTTAAATATTGGTCTTATAAACTTAGAAAGTTTTTAGAAAAGCAGGTTTTGTGTTAGCATGCATTTTTCTGAAGGATATGAAGTCTGAAATTTAAATTTATATCATTATTTAGAGATTTCAATCCTTGATGATTTGACATAAAATACACATTTTATGACAGAAAGACCAAAAATATAAGGCAAAAGTATGGACATTCTTTAAAAATCTGGGCAGTTGAGAGGTATGACACACACACACACATGAGCATACCACTAAAAACTCTCTATTGTCCCTAATTTAAAAGTATGTCCTTGATGTTATGGAGCTGCAGTGGTCCAGCAGTAACATTGTTACCTCACAGCAAGAGGATCTCCCTTTTGATTCTCGACTGGGGCACCTTCTGTGTGGAGTCTGCAGGTCCTACCCATGGTCAAGTGGCGTTTGAAAGACATGCGTAGAATGGGCGTACCTTTGTTGAAGGTTGGGTGTCAAGCTGGCACCTCGGCACTGTAAAATTCTACTGCCAATCATTAGCGGACCGGAGTTCTGCTGTGGTGACCCCTAACCAGGAAAAGCCGAAAGAAGAACAAAGTCCTTGATGTTATCGCTTACTTTTCCCTATCCTTCATAACTCACAAAAGATTACTGTCAGTCAGTAATGCCAGACAGAGTTTCATTCTCATTATTGTTTAGAAAATACATCAGGATGCAAGGCCTGTTGCTGTATTAAGTCTTTAAGAAGATTAGAGCATGTCATCAATCATAGATCACTACAGTCAGTCAATGTTGTTTGTTGTTGTTTGTCTTTCGGCTTTTCCCGGTTAGGGGTCGCCACAGCGGAACTCCGGTCCGCTAATGATTGGCAGTTGGTTATTATGGTGTCAAGTTGCCAGCCCGACGCCCAACCTTCAACGAAGACACGCCCATTCAACGCATGTCTTTTGAATGCCCACTCGACCCTGGGGAGGGCATGCAGACTCCACACAGAAGGTACTCCCAACCCAAGCTGAGAATCGAACGGGAGAACCTCTTGCTGTGAGGCAACAGTGCTACCGCTGCACCACCGCGTAAGTACGCAGTCAGTCAATAATGTCAGATATTGGAGTTTCATATATTTCTGCACCCCTAGCATGGTCTGAGCTGCAAAACATCTAGTAGATTTATACATGGATGACAGTAAAATTATTTAATAATAATTTAGTGTAAAAGTATTTAATAATAATTATTATATATTAGTATCTAATAATAGAGTCCCTTGTGTTTAATAGCTCCCAACCTAGTATTGCAGGAATTGCTCTTTTGTAAAGAGGAGGTTAAAGTATGTAGTCAAACAATTCTCCTATCCACAGATACAGACACTCAATATGCATTTTTATCACCCTGCCACTCAGTTGCACTCTCAGATGCACTCATTCATACAAACACACATACACAGATCTACCCTACCTGTATTCTAACTACCATTCCTACTGTAACCACTCAGGCAGATACACATACAAACACACACAAACATACACTCACTCACTCTCTCTCTCACCTGACTTGAAACCTGTTTATTCACTCATACATGCAGCAACACACAGACATACTTGCACCACCCAACACTACCTATGTGCCAAACTCCCTGGCACTTACCTCTAAAACAATCTCAAGCACAAGCATTTGCCTGAGTTAATTATCACAGCTGATGCCAAGGATTTACATAGCCAAGAGATTCTGTGAATCCCTTGGCTGCAAACAAATGGGGAGAAGGGCACATAGCTACTTACAATATGCTGCTCTCCTAGAATGCCTCATTAACATTTGTGGTTGGCTAGACAGAAAGAGAGAGAGAGAGAGCAAGAGATAAAGAGAGAGAGAGAGAGAGAAAGTACAATGAGATGCTGCATTTATTCAAAGTAAGCACTGTAGTACAGCGGTCTGTGAATCGTCAGTCATAAGAAGTGCTTACCGCGGACACTAATTAGTCTGTATCCTTGCCATTGTGTCTGTTTTAAATGCTGCACTATACTTTGTCTCATTTAAAATGGATGACATTTAATCTAATGGAGATTACTTCCGAAACATTTAATATTAAATTGTTCTAATGGGATGTATTACCAGTTCAGTTTATTTTTTGTACATTTGTTCACTGGCAGCAATTCACTGTTTGTAGGCTTTTATTATTTCATCCTTTGTTGTGTGGTTATGGAGTTAATATAGACATATGTGTGTGTGTATGTGTGTATAATCAGGGTGTGGTGAGGAAGATATGACATCCAACACAAAACTTAATCCATTTGAATTTTCTGAGAATTAAGACCAAACAAAACATAGGGGGACCTATTTTTCCAACTTTTCTTCTAGCAAAGAACCTTCTGAACTTATAGTACAGATAATTTTGAAGGATTTTTGGTTGTGAAAGATTTTCATTTCTCTTAACAATGATTGTGGTTGCACTGTGATGTGATATTTGCCTTAGTGTTCCAATCCTGGCTTTTAGTCACTGACTGTAAAGAGCTTGAAATGTCTCCTCATATCTCATGTGATCCAAATTAAGTGTCTAAGATAAGTAGTTGGATGCACCATGTTAGATAGATGAAAAAATAAAGACATGAGATCAGAGACCAAAGTAGTCCCAACTGCAGAGAAAATCAAACAAATGATTAATGTAGCTCAGTCACATGAAAGTAGAAGATGATTTTTTTAAAGAAGATTAGGGAAAGGCAAGAAAGAGCAAGAGGAAATGACAGCATCCATTTTAGAGATGGCTGGACTGTGTGAAGAAAGGCCTGCATCATTTAGGCATGGCTCTCAAGTCAAGTAGGAGAATGATCATCAATCATGAGAGGTGACAAGAGTGGATACAATACTGCAGCCATATGAAGAACTGAGAAAAGGGGATTGGGGATAGTGATGACAATTAAACTCAACCAAATTATCTCTCTTACATAATGTGGAAGTTTGAATAATATGGCACATTTACTAACTCCGTAACTGCTTCACTAAGTTACACCGTTACAATCATCTGGCTTGTTTATAACTATCATATAATCTTCTATTTTTGTTGTGCCTGCATGGGTTACATTTTGTGTGGTATTATTAATTATTTATGTTTAATAGTTCACATGTAGCATTTGATAATTACAATCAGTGTATCTTTGTATTTATGGGAATATTACACATTATCTATGCTATGTAATTCATTATACAATGACTGACAGTTACTATTTAATGGTATGCATACTGGTTACACATTTTGAATAATAACTGTCATGGTAAATCCAGCACCTCCTAGAGGAACAACTCTGGCTACATAAAGCAAAAGACGAGAATAATATAAATGTCACTTTCTATAAGCGAGACTCCACTAAAGAAGCACACACCTATAACATCAAATCCAGATGCTGTTTTCTAAGCAGTTTCAGGCCACAGACTACAACAAAAGTAGCACAGACATCAGAATCAGGTATTTAGGTATGCATAATGTGTTTTAATTTCATTTCTTGTAATTTAGAGAATCCATGTTTACACACTAAGAGTATAGTATTTACTACTAAGTACAGTGTCTAGCTCCCATTATCCAAGTTACTTTCCATGCTGTCTTGGATCTGGAATGAAAACAAGTACATTACCTTTCTGAGCCACATTTTTACACACAGTCAAAGAATAAATAAATAAATAAATGCATATTATTTCTTAAAAGAAACTTAATGCAAGACTACAAATTTAACATGGGTGGACATGGAGCTACTACTTTTAAATCTACAGCTTTAAATGAAAAGTGCCCCAGGATAAGATCTACATAATTATTTTCACTGTCACATTACATTAAAGATCAGATATAATTTTTCTGAATTTATTATCATTCATACATATGCAATCCGACTTAATAACATTTATGAAAGGGACTGTTTATCTTATCTTTAGAAAGGAAATTTTATTCACACATCATTTGATGACTAATCTGAAAATCTCTCCTGAACATTTCATTATGTTCCCATGCTATAGTACATGAATTATCTGTAATATTTAAATGACAATCTCTTACTTATAGCTCTCCTCATGCCTGCACAGTATATCTAAATTTGTTAAAACCATAATCAAACATTTTAAAGCCTAATATATTTGAAATGACATTTTAATATTATCTGTCTTTCATAATAAAAAATATTACCTACATATTAATTTATTTTGCTTTCTGCTTCATATATATATATATATATATATATATATATATATATATATAGTCCTAGTGTGATTTATTTTTATGATGCTTATACAAATGTAAAGCATTCCAAGGTCTTACAAAGCTTATTTAAGGATGGAATATTACTTGCTCTGACCGGTTATGTCTGTACTTCTTTGCAATCATGTGTTCCCTTCAAGTCTTCTGATCTTGAATGGTCACCTCATCTCAATAGGCAGCGTTTCTTTGGTCATCAAATGAAATTCAAGAGTTCATGAACACTGACGGCTTGCTTCTTGAAAATCTGGAATGCACTGACTGGTTACACCGGACAGGATATGCAGTATTTTGGATTGTTATTTTTTGTTTATCCCCTTTAGTTATTACTGCTTATCATGTTTGAGTTCTTGTTTTCTAATATGTTAATGCAAAACAGCATTATTTTATTAAATGTTCAAAATATATTTGTGCTTTTTTTCCCCTTTATAGAGCTAGTTGATCTCTTGCATGTGCTTTTGATCTTTTGATTTAGGCATATTACAACCAAAAATGTTATGGATGTTAATCTTGTTGAAAGTTAACATGGATTGCTCAGTAAATGGAGATCACGTGACATCCCCCCTTGCTGCATCTGTTGTAAAAAAATAATGTGCTGTAGTGAGATGTCTAAAGCTTAATAGACTGCAAACAGTTCATGCAAGTAAGGCCAGGTGCACAGCAAAAAACACACTTGATATACACCAACACACGAGCCAGCACTCCTCACACTATGGTGAATGGATAAATAAATAGCACAATTCCTTACTAAGCAATCAGTATGTCCTACAAAAGGTTTATATGGGGATTCAAGCTATTCAGATTCAAAGAAAATCAAACTGTCATTGCTCTTATAATTATAATGCTTAGGAATAAATAACTCAAAATATTAATATGCTGTCAACAGTTGAAGGACTCTAGCAACAGATTAAGATTCAGAAAAATCATCAAGATCCTTGAAGTCTTTTTACTTTCTATACCCATTTTCCTTACAGTTCTGTCTACTAGAGTTACTAAGTAAACTCAAACAGAACACTACATCATTAAGTCTAGAAGAAAACTTAAATTGTATGTATATTCTCTTATGTCTATAGAGCTGGATCACTGATTATTAAAATGTAAATCTTGTCAAGTAATGCAGAAAGTACTACTATTGCTGTTGCAAAAAAAGATATCACCAAAACAATTAAAAACATTTCTCTGTCTAGCATACGTTTTCCTATCTTGCTGTGGTTTAACTGAAGCCAATAAACTCCAGACTTTGAGGACTACTTTTTATTCTGGATTGCTTATTCCTTACAGGTTATAATGGACTCCAAATGACAAAAACAGCAGCAGTGGTTTCAGGTACAAAAGCCGACTCACAGTTCATTCAAGAATTTATTCAATAAAACACACAAAAGGTGTAGTCACAAAAAAATCCAAAAGGTATAAACAGTATTCCAAGCACTTTCGTCTCTGGTGAATCTGAGACTATTTCAAGGAAATTAGAAAACTATTACTGAGCTCAGTTTAAACAAACAGATCCACCCCCCCCCCCCAATTAACACTGAACCAATAAAATAAAACCATATAATGAATATTCATAACATTCATAAATATTCAACAATCACAGTATAATTCAACCACAGAACACATGTCATGATAAAAAAGCACACCAAAATGTACAACAAATAACACACCAGTCCCCCAACAATCATGCCCCTTGTCAAAATAGTATAGGTAAAATGCTATTAATAAACATATACATATGTACATATAAAATGTAAAATTATATAAATATATGTAAACAATGTATATCAATTCATTTATCTATTTAATGCTTTTAACTTCAAGAAACAGGCTAAGGATAGAGCATCATTGGTACCCAGCCAGTTGATCGCATTAGTTTTAATCTGACATATTGCCTCTTGTTTCTCCAGTTGTAGGGTCCAGGGGCCACCCCTTGGGTCTATGTCTAAAACATCAATTATCATAAATTTTAAATCTCTGCATGTGGATGTAACAATATGTGACCTGTTATCTAGGGGTATGACATTTGCACCAGAAAATAATTTTGATTTATCAAACGCGTTGACTGACTTGAAACAATATGTAAGAAAGTTAAATTTTAATATTTGGCTTAAATCTGATGAATATGTAAGTAATCCCCTGCACATTTCCAGTACTTATAATCCACCTGTCCACGCATTTCTAGTAATATTTGAAAAGTTATGTGAAAGTGACATAAGTAATTTAAGAAATAATGGTCACATTACTAATTTAAGTATTAATGAAATGGAATGGCTCAGTAATCTGAGATCTAATGTTGATATTAGAATTATTAAACCGGATAGAGGGGGTGGGGTGGTCCATAATGGACAAGGTGGATTATAATCGGAGAATGATGGATGTCTTATTGGGAGATTCTCATGTGAAGAGCTCTTTGAATGAGTTGAATGTTTCATATAAGAAGTTTCATAATGTCATAAATTGCTTATTTATTGAAGGTTCTGTTGCAATTGATGAATTCAAATTTTTATCTACCTCTTGTCTAAAAATACTATGCATGTTTGGTTTGCCAAAAAATTCACAAGTGTTTATTTGATCCCCCCATGAGACCAATTGTTGATGGTCGTGGGTCTATAACATATCCGTTGGTCAAATTCTTGGATATCAAGTTGAAATCAATGACAGAAAATAATTTATGTAGAGACTCCTGAGACTTTCTTGAAAGAATCAACAAGCTGGACTATGTTGATTCAGGCATTTTTATTACCATGGATGTCAAAGACCTATACACAGTGATACCCCATGAGCTTGGTCTTGAATGGTTTTGTGAATTTTTATGTGCAAAGGGTGTTTTGATGAATAATTTTATATTTTTTAACAATGAATACTTTCTCCAGAAAAATGGGGTTGCCATGGGTTCACAGTGTGTGTGTGTGTGTGTGTGGGGGGCTCTATGCAAACATTGTCATGCTCCAGTGGGAGAAAAAATATTTACTGAATTCAGTTTATTTATGTATTAGATCTGAAGAAGCGTGCAGTTTGTGCACACGAAAGCGCTCATCTACCTTTCAATAAACTGTGTATTTTTTATCGTGGTGGTCTACTTCTACTTTTTCTACTGCTTATTATGAATACTATAGAATGTACATCCTTTTTTTGGATGACATTTTTATTTTGTGGGTGGGTCCACGTGATAAGATTACAGAATTTTTAGATTTTATGAACTCCTCGACACAATTTCTACATTTTACTTGTAGTTTCAATGAGAATGAAATAGCTAGTTAAGAATAGGTCCAGGAAGGTTATTCAATCAGAAATATTTCATAAAAAGACATATTCAAACAGTTTCCTTCACTTTTGGTAGTGGTCATCCTTATAAACAAAAGGAGGTGGTAAAAGGTTAGCTGGTTAGGGCTGCCCAAATGGTTACCGCTTTTGATGTATTTTTAAATGAATGTGAACTGTTGAAGGAAATGTTTTTGAGAAGGGGTTAACCTAACTTACTTGTGAATGATGTCTTTATTGAGGTTTTGAATAAGAGGGAGAAAGATTATTTCAAGGCTATCTTTAATCAGGATGTGGATGAAACGTGCTTGATCAATATACCCAATGTTAACAAGGGCAACAATAGGACCATAAAAGTAACTTATGGAGATTCGACTTGTGTTATGACCTATTATGGGTCCAATGACACAGATGACTTGACCTTGGTCATTGTGGACCAGAATGGAACTAGAAGGGCTGTAGGAGTAACACAATCGAGATCAGCTCTAGGTATGACATATAATATGTTCAGTAAATTAATTATGGATATCGTATATAAGAATTGGGTAATTATTGCATCCTGTAATGACATTCAACAATGGGTGGGTGAGAGACTGACAGAAGGGATAGAAAGCTTAAAAATGTCCTTGAATCTTGTAAGAGGGGACCTATGACTGGTTACATAAGGAAATGCGGGGCGTGTTCATCTTGCACACGTATTCTTGAGGGCTCATCTTGCATTATCAATGGGGTGACTATAGAACTGAGAAGGAAGACCACATGCTAAACTGAAAGGGTAGTATACTGTGCCCTATGTACGGTTTGTCCCACTTTCTACATCAGGAAAATGGAAAGGAGATTAAGATGTAGGATATATGAGCATTTAAGGGACATTAGGTTAGGCAAAGAGACGAATGCTCTCGCTAAACACTGTAAGGAGTATGAGGGGCATGATTTTCAATTTATGATAATTGATGTTTTAGACATACACTCAAGGGGTGACCTCTGGACCCTACAAGTGGAGAAACAAGAGGCACTAAGGACTAATAGGACAAAATCTGAGATCTTCTTACAAACCAACAGCTCTTATAGAAGCTTACTCCTACAGCCCATATCAGGGCTTAAACTGTCAAAACCTAAAAGAGCAAGGTCTCAAGCCTCCATAAGGCTAACAAACAGGACTAAACGGCCCTTTTCAGAGCTACTCCTCTATCCAAAAATCCAAAAAAACTACTCTAATCTGGCCTTCTCCTCAATCTAAGGACTCAAAGGGCCTCACCAACTAGTTGTAACAGGTACAATACCCCAGGAGATCCCAGGGAGTAACAGCAAGAACATTAATACTGAGAGCATACCAAAAGCAGGAAATAACATTATTCTCTTTTTCTGTGCAGAGTTGATTAGCTGCCTCATCCAAATAACATTCCAGCTAGTAAACATAAATTTCATTGAAATCACATCACTCCACACTTAAAAATGTACTCACTGAGGGCAGCTGGTTTAAGGTGCTGCAACCTTCCTTCATCTATCACAATGTTACCTAATGAGAGTATGACCTAGTCTCTAATTTACAGTTATGCTAATATTACTGCTCCCCAGTGAAAATAAAAAAAAAAAACGTAAAAACAGAAGCATCAGTAAAAACAGAAGCATCAGTAATATCAAATATATCAAGTAATGCAAACATGACCTTACCCACAATTACTTCATAAGTTAAGGCTATCATGACAAACAGCTTTATTGACTCATACATGAATTTATTCCTACTATCTCTTCTGGGAGCTGGCCAAGGAAAACAACAGCTGTTATTGCATTTCACTCAGTAAAAATACTTTTATTCACTAGACATTTTGTGAACTTCCCCTTAGCCAGATTTATGACTTGTTGGTTGCTCAGGTATTATGCATTGATTAGCTATAAAACAATATAAACTATGTCTCTGCAATTTCTCTTTTCCTCTGGTTTTCAGTCTAAGATTCTAAGCAACACTGACAAAATGCATTATCTCCAAAATAGAAATAACTTTCTCAGTGTTATTATGTTGTTCTCTGTTTTACCTAAGAAGATTAGCACACATTTGTCAGAATCTCAGTATACTGATTTTACAGGTTGTCCGTCACCTCTTGGAAGCACACTGTCTAGGGTTAAGAAAATGGTTCAACACTTGAGCTCATTTCTTAATAACCATTGGTCAATTAGCATGATGGGAAGAAATTTCAATTCACAGAAAGCTATAGCCGAAGTGAGAAATTCCACATCACTCCTGAATTAATAGCATGTCTATGAATGACACACTCGCACTATCAGGCCAGTTCTCTATGCTGAAAGCATAAACCCATGCATCATGTTGGCATAGGTAACCCCTTACACACATACACACACACACTCATATTTATTTAATATATGTATTTATATATATATATATATATATATATATATATATATATATATATACACACACACAGTCCCACATCCACTCATCAACAAACAAGCCCTCACAGTCATGGAAACCCTTACCCATTTGCCCATATGGATGTTCCAACACACACAAACATGCACACATTCACTCACCCATTCACCAACATGCACATTCCAACCCACACACATAAACACATACACACTCATGGTCACACACATTCATGCAGATTCCTACATGCCCCTTCAGACAAATGTGGATACACATGCACACAAGTCCACAAACATAAAGACAGCAACATCCCTCATCCACTTGTCTTCACTGAACTTAACTGCACTGTGAGCACTCCTACAGGCCACTATGTTTTTACAGCAGTCAAATAAAATTTTAGTTGGAAAAGATCAGAATTTCTCATCAGAGCAAATCTGGAACTGCTGACATTTTCAGGGAAGAGCACAAGGCTAACCATGTATTAGTCCCTTCCCTGGACTACCAGATTAGCATACAGCATTGCACTTGAGACCATCATCTGCATTGAGGGCAGTGGTAAGAACCAAAGAGGCTTAGTGAGATTGAGAAAAGCTGACCTGCCATTTTAAGCCTTTCTGAATCCTAAGGATTATATTGATACACTCATAAAGTGTAACCCTACATCACATCAGTGTAAATTAGTTTAATATTAGATGGCATTTCCTGTTCTTACTTTTGATATTGTAAGACATCATTTAAATAAGATATTAACTATTATTTTTTCAGTTATCATTAGCACATGGCATGCAACAAAAACTCCACTATTACAAGTTAGCTTATTTTCTTTTAAAACAAGCACAGTAAAGTCATCCCAGTTATAAAATGTGGGTTGCTTTTATTTGATTGATGAACCAGATTGTCAAAACCCATATAGTTTAAACTGTATGGTCAACAATTTGGTATGTTGAGCCATTCTGATTGAAAGTGTAGTACAATCTAGATCAGGGAATATGCCATTTTCCCCACTATAATTCTATATTGGAGTTGATAAATATAATTAGCAGAGGGTGTTAGGGGCACAGCCCCCCAATGTGAGGGGTTCAGGGGGATTGGTCCCTGCAAAAACATTATCTGTGTTGTTTGCAGGTGGTGTTTTGCTTCTTTTAATTGACTGACAAACTAAGTTGTTGACCATATGGGTTTTGACAATCTAGCTCATCAAGCAAATGAACTAGGTCCATATAATTCACACTGCCTGACCCAATGTCATTTTTTTCTTTGCATGGTGCACAATTTCACATTCAGCTTTAAACATTTCACTGACATTGTGCCATATATATACTTTTCATTTTATACTGCAGATTTATTTTGATGTGCCCATCTCTTCAAATGCTGTACTTCCCAAGATGCTAACTTCTTGCAATGCGACCATTTGAAATAGCCATTTATGTAATTTACTTTTGTACATACACAGTGAAGTTCCATTTTTTGCTCTCTGTTTCTCTCTATGGTTAAATGTATTGCCTGAATATGATGATCTAAAAAGCAGACTTTGACTCTCTTCTTTTACTCTCACATCTCTAAAAGAGCCTCTATTTAGAGTAATATACTTTGCAATAGTGTTTACTTTAAACTCAATGCACTTACCATGAATCAGCAGCTTTTCTGACCACTGCTTTAAACAATCACAACATGGGTGTATGTTTTCTTGTCATCAAGAAAATTGTTCTTTATAGTATATCATTCATATCAGCAGACAGTTCCCTTTTCAAATTCTGAGCTTGAACTGTACTCTTAGTCATTTCAGCATTTTTAACAGCTTCTTGCAAACCTGTGTATCTGCAATAGCAATTTTGCAGGTAGCTTTACATGTTTTAGCAAAACAATCAAGATTTCCACAGATTCTGCAAGTGCCCTTCTAAACTAGTCAAGCTCTGTTATTATGACTATATCCACACTTCATACGGATATGTAGTACATGTTTGGTGAATATATCTTTTCTATTTTTAATTCTGTCATCATGGATTGTTCTTCTAGTATGACTTTTCACCTTATTTGTCATTTTAAAAATGGCCTTTTATCTTTCTTGAATTAAATGTTCTGCCGTTGTTATTTAAATGTATATTGCTTGTGTTAACCTCTTTGGTCAACCCACTCATTTGCAGGTTAGTCAGCTAGCATGCTCTGCATGTAGCTATTATCTTTTTCAACATTATGTTTTTCCATCAGCCATGTGCTCTTTTATTATTTACTCTGTATGCCATACACAAATAAATGTATTATGAATAAATCATACAAGCTTCCAGTATTATAGTGTTTAGATATCATTCAAAAAAAACCTTACCCATTTCAAGTACTCCCTGATTTTCTGTAAAAAATATATATTTTGTATATAGGGCATATTTAATAGGTTTTCATTACATTTTGTTTTGCCACAACTAAATCATTTTTATCACCTCATTATTATGTATGTATGTATGTATAAATATGCTGCAATTTGCACATTTTTCTTAAGTATCACAGAAGTGATTCTAAAAAAACTGAATTGCTGATTTCTAGATTTCAGGTTTTCTGCAAGGTTACCTGATGATTCCAGTTTACCAGGATGGTTCAGAAATTTCAGTGCTGACATTTGCATTCTTTTTTTCATTTCTGTGTTTATTTTAAAATATATCTATGAATGCAAGATATAAATGATGGAGGCATTTTATTAAAGTTATTTTTTCACAACTGATGCCATGTCACATCAATGAAATTATATATGCTCTTCTATCTGTTAACTAATAAATGCACCATGAGTTGATTTATCTTTAGGAATGGCATAAGAACAATTACAACTTAAAAAATCACACTTTTCACAGCACTGGCTTTCTTAAAGGGGCATGGCCCTATTTAATGTTTACAGAAGGGCACAAAAACTCCATTTTGAGTTGGTTTGGTGCTGAGATTTACAGCATAAGATGCTGACTTCCTTCATACAACAGTTGTATGTGATGCTGTCAGTTTTCATCTGTATTTTGCATTCACCATACCTCTCAACCTCAAAGCAAGAATCAGGGAGAATTCTGAAAATAATGAGGGGAGGAGGCAAAGTCCTAAAATGAAGAACAGATTTTAAATATTGTTCATATAAACTTACAATCTCAAACTTATGGCATTACTTAGTGGCTGCATTCCTCAATGATTTGCTGGAATACTATACATGTTAACAGTACTTTACCAAAAATATTAGGAAACAATTCTGAATATTCTGCAACATTCTGAACAGTTGAATGGTAGGATTTACATCCAATCATTTTATTTTATATCTTTATAACACATAAAGTAATATACTCACAAAAGGTACATGCATAGTTATAGAAAACAGGCCATACTAACATTTCTTTTTTATTATTTTCATGCAGTAGACATTTTAACATTTTTCATTCACTCCACCATTACATAAATTTCTAAATTTTTATCTTCTCATAAATTGTGCTCCTCCTGCATACCATTTATGGATGCACTTTTCCCAATAATTCCATTTACTTCTAAATAATTTGCTTGATCTCTTTTCTAAGGATCCCACTTTGAGATATTTTATCTTTTACATAATATTCAGTCATTCAGTTAAAGCTGATTTTAGATTTTGACTTCCAGTGTCTAGAAAATTTTTTTTTTTTTTTTTTGCTGTCAGTACTATTATATTTAGTAAGACATTACTATGTGTGTGGGCAACTCAGATTCTATGTCCCAGCTCAAAAGAATAATTTCCTTAGTTACATCCATAGTTCTTCTGTCATTATTGAGACAGCTTTTTTGTAATGAATTTGTAAAATTTGTCAACTAATTACATTACCAAACAACATGCTGTCAACAACCTCTATTTACCATAATACTGCTAGCATTTGTTATTTACTTAAGGAAAAATTCTATTAAGTCTGCTTGGGATATAAATACATCTGTACAGCACTTTCAAAGAAAAATCCTAAACTTTCTGAAATTTGCCGTGTACTTGGGAGCCATACAGCTATCTGCCCATTGTTATATTGCATATGCTTTCCAGTCTCTCCTTCCAACCTTTCCTAGATGCTTATTCTTACAGTTATCTTTCCTAATAACTATCCCTTTTTAATATCATCATCATCATCTGCTCTATACTCATCTAAAATACTGGATGGTCTTTCTTTTCTTAATCCCCTTTCCCTTTGTTAGTACTCTGTTCATCATCCCAGTCTGTTACTTTTGCTTCTCTAGTTATTTGCACACAAATCACTGATTTCCCTTGCTAATTTTCTCCAGGAAGTTGCAGCCTGCTTTTGCCTATTATCTATATCGCTTGCAGTAATCTTTATTGCTAAAATTATTTTATTCCATTCAGATTTTGGCTTAGTTCTTAGAATACGTTCTGCTTCTTCATGAATATGATATTTTATATGGTTATTATTCTCATCAAGCATGCAAGTTTTTTTTCACATCTGGGAGAGGAATAAAGATAAGAAAATAACAAATAGCAATTAAAGCAATTTGGAGCATAAGCTATAATATGCATTTTTTCATCCAGTGAATTCAGATTTGTTCCTTGTTCATTAATTATTAAAATTTGACACTTGTACTTGGAGACGTTATTAGGTTAAGCAATTAATAAAATAAAATCATATAAGGATATAAACTAGCACTGGCATATTGAATGCGGAAAGCATGAAGTAATCTTAATACATTTT
Source organism: Protopterus annectens (assembly GCF_019279795.1). Taxonomy (NCBI): domain Eukaryota; kingdom Metazoa; phylum Chordata; order Ceratodontiformes; family Protopteridae; genus Protopterus; species Protopterus annectens. The sequence goes on from NC_056749.1 coordinate 336,318,687, forward strand.
TATTTGTAGTAGTTTATGTTAGGTGACATATTAGAATATGTATAATCATTGCTTATATGAAGTTTTCTTTTACTTACTAAAATTTACTTAAATTTTATTTATGGTATAAACTCTTGTCATTTCTCCCCATTGTGTCTTCCTCATCTTCCCTTCTAAGATTTCTCCTGCCTCTTTCAATATCCACTTTAAAGGCAATAAAGTTTAAAAAAAGTTGTAGTGTAAAATATTCACTTTGCACAAAAATCAGACCACTGCAAAAACATGTAATTGATCTTTATTAAATATGTTATGCTGCTATATCAGAAGATTAAAAACAAAACAATTTGGAATCTTTTGTGGCATCAATTCAGAGGAAAACTGCATTAAAACATTTCTAGTTTCAGTCAGGGACATAACAGAATTTCAAAAGGCATGCTATGATTTTCTCATATAAAATGCATAGTAATTACATAAAAAATGTGCAGTTTGTCTTTGCTCCATTGCTTAAATCATAGCAAATCAAATTACACTGTAGAGGCTACTAAATTTAGTGTAGTTAGTTCAATTACTTCTGACCTTTGCTAAACCTGGAGATGACATTTCTGCACAATGCATTTTGACTATGCAAACTTCACTAACATCTTTTCTACTAATAGAGAATGCAAATACTGAGGGCCATGCAGACTAGGTCAGCCAGATTCCAGTTCATACTCTCATCTTGGTATGAAATCACCTTTCTTATTTATTTGCATTTGTTTAATGAGAAAGTTAAACTGGGCAAAATCCCCTTTACAGCTTAAGTCTGGGGACAAAATCTCCTCTAACAAATTACAGTAAGTAAAACTAATATATTACAGCATACTGCTTGTAGCAAGTTACAATAAGAAATATGGGACAATACAATACAGTAATTAAAATGCAATGCAATGAATAAATAGAAGCAACAAAATACATTACAATGAAAAGATGACAAATCAGCATTTAGATTCATCATAGTGGTGTGAAATAGTTACTCATACAGTGGGAAAAGAAATATCAGCTTTTCAGTTGACTATATAGAAGGTTGTCTTACATTACAGAGTAGAGTTTAATTCATAATTCTTCATTTAAAGGGGTACTGGTGGGTATGTAGTAGTTCTACATGAGTTTTTAAATGTTGATGCAGTAAAAGAGATTGTAGCAAGATTTGTTGCTTATTTGTTAAGGATATGAAGCTATTTTAAGTTACTGTCATGAGGAGTACATTTTAAGAAATATGACTCAAAAAAGAAAGAGTACAGGGTAACTTTCAGGTTAGTTGTAGAGAAAACAAGTAGGAAGAATTAGAAATTGCAAGTTGTCTCTAAGCTTGTACATGCTAGTTATATTATAAAGGAAATAGACATAGCTATGTATAAAAGAGTGGGTATATGTGATCCTTTGTCTCCTAATATATGGGGTACTACCTGGAAATATTTAAGAGCTTTAAGATAATTACTTTACTTAAAAGATTTCTTCAGAAATATCAGCTTATCAGGAATGCCATAGATCACTCAGCTGCTTATAATGATCTACTCTAAGCACTAAGCATGCAGTTAGATTCCTCATTACATTTTTTTAAACTATCTGTAATTTATAGGATATACCTGATAAAAACAGAAGGTAGTAGTACACAGATTGAAAGGCCATGCTGTCAACATGCCATTAGAGAAATAAGTTCCTTGGATGGAAGGAGCTGTAGTCTGTCATGCCTGTCATGAAGCAGGAGCATTTGGTTTGAATGAATTAATGCTTTTTGAGATGTGTTCTGAATTTGGAATAAGTGTTGATTAATGTCGATGGGGAGAGCTTACCAGAGTAGATGCCTTTCATTAGCACTTTACAGAAAATGTGATTTGTATTCATTTTCTTTAACTAATCTGCTTAAATCAATACCACAGTGTCTACCACAAACTTTAAAAAGCTAGAACTCATTTTAATACATACAATTGACTATAAATCATTTATAGCAATTAAAAAGCTAAAATAGTGTACCAATTCATTAACCTCTGTTTTCTTCTCATGGAGGCTCAAATTCACCTTTATGAATCTGTGGCCATTTAAAAATCTGAAAGTAACAAACTAGCCATTCCTCTGAGGTGAACAAAGACATTCTATGCAAGTAGTGTTTCGCAAGCCTCAGAAACTGCTTAAAAGTACAAAATGTGTTGTAAAGCATGGAAGGAAAATCTTCCCCAAAGCTATTTTAAGGCCAAAAATGTTAAATATATCAAGAGTTTGTATTACAAAAAAAAAAAAAAAGAAGTAAACCAGCAATTTGCATATTTGCACTGAGTCTCCTAATGGCTTCCCAATACATTAATAACAAAACTGAATTAAACTGTTAACAAGTTAAGTACTCCAAGTTAAAACAATAACTTTCATAGAAAACAAATATGAGACAGGCTTACCTTCTGTTTAGAACAGTAAAAACTTCAAATCTATTAAAATAATATTGCAGATTTTTTTCTTTATATATTATACTTCCTTTACCCCGTAGTTTGAGAGCACATGTACAATCTAGTTGTCATAAACACTTATTTTTTATACTGGCCCATTTCAGTATAATCCTAGGGAGAATGGCTCCGCATAAAGTCCAAATACAATGAAGATTATACAAAATATAATATAACTAACCAATGTCTCATTACATGTTCGCTAATAAAGTATTTTACACTTTCTTGTCTTTGAAATACAATTAGCTGAGTAAGACCAATAAATTAATCATGGGAAAAGAAATATGTGGATAATTTTTAAGGATAAGGGTTTAAAATCAGTAAGGCATATAAAGTTGGCTGGGACAGGAATAGAGAATGTGAGTAGGGAACAAAAGGGTCAAATTGAAAAATAAAATAATAGAGTTAAGTGAATGGGGTAAAAAGGAGCTCTAATATTTTAGGAAATTAAGTATTATATCCATCTATTTTCTAGAGATAGGAGGAAGAAGAGGCAGTGTGTGTGTGTGTGTGTGTGTGTGTGCACGCACATGGGGGAAAATTAAAATATTTCTCTTCATATAGTAAAGAAAATTGCAGTAAAAGGCAAGGTTTGAGCTTTGTTTGAATGTTAGGCAAAGTTCTGTATAGTTTTGTTAATGCATAGGATAGACCTTCAGGTTCTAGTTACATAGAGTAAAGAGATTCCTATAATGATTCAGTCAATAACTGATAGCAGTTTCAGATGCTGAGACCTCAAGTTTCATTTCAAGGTAAGTTTATGGATAATATGTTGTGCAACTGGACATTTTCTGTGATTTGTATATGATAGTATCTACAAATGCAAGTTTCAAGATGAGAAATCAGTAAAATGGTGTGTCCTAGAGAGTGAGAGGTTAGAATCTAATTTGTCAGTTTTATTCTAAGTCTTCTCAAGTCTATACAGCTGATTTGTTGGAGGATGTTATACCTTATGCTGTTGTCCAGATAGCTTGGGAAGCAAGACTTACTGTGCAGTTTTTACCTATGCCAGAGCTGTAAGGACTAGTTTAATATAGCGTTTTGGCTGCAACACATTTAATATACAGGTTAAACTTATTTATTTTTATTTACTGGCATTACCTTACTGGGAAAGTCTGACTGAGCAGTGTCCTATTTCAGTGGAGGCCTGGGCAGAAAAACCTATATTATGCAGACATTATGGACATTTCTTTGTCATTTACAGTCAGATTCATTCACGAGCAACAGTTTCATTATTCAGACATCCTTGACATCAGATACATCAATTACTAATAGTATCAGTTAATAATAACAGTTACATGGGTTATATATGAATACATTTTTAATGAAATATAGTATTTGCAGTGCAATGTCATCAGTATGCAGAAATTGTCAGGTTTGTGTAAGAATATGTGTTAGTATAAAGACTTGATCAAAATCTGGGACATAATGCAATGAGCCCAACAAATTGGGAGGAGACACATGGGTGTTAAGGGAAATGAGATCACTGAGGAGGACATTGTTGCGATAACAGTACATTAAGTTTTGTGCAGCAGTGAGTTATGGCATAAATTCATATAGCTATACTATTACCAGTTTAAGCAGGGGTGGCACAGGTACCAAGCCATTCAATTAGCATTTAAAGTCTTTCAGGTTGCAGATTCTTCTTAAGTGGAGCAAGATAGTATTTTAGCTACTAGCAATACAGTGTGAATAAAGGGAGTTATCCTGCATTGTTGTTAGGTTTAGTTATGGACAGAAATGATTTGTCAGTAGAGTGCAAGTGTCTCTTAGTAGTGTAAGGTTGAAAGATGGAGTGAAGATGTGAGATTTATTTCAGGGTTGTGCGCAAGTCTGATGGTTGTAATTAATTCTGAGTACAATAGAAAATTATTTAGTTTGAACCAGTTTAGTTGCTCTCAACAGTGGCAGTGGTGTGATCTGTACTGTTGGTTGGTTGCATATTTGACTACTTTAGTGTACCATTGCTCTAGTTTCATTGATAGAGAGGAGCTGAGACTGGTTAGAACAAGAGAGGCATATAATAGGGTGAAGTGTCAAAAAGAAGTAGCCATGTTTTGTCTAGCAGAGTCAGTGAGGTTTGGTTTTACTCTATAGAGGCAGCCTAACTCTTGGTGTGTCATTTTTATGGCTTGCTGAAGGTGGAGTTCCAATTTCAGGTCGTCATCTATATTGGTCTTCTTGGATGGCAGTATATTAAAGATAGCTTTTTGGGAGGAGAGAGAGTTGGTAATGAACAGTAGTAGTATAGTTTTTTTTTTTTTTTTTTTTTTTTTTTACAGTAGGAGTTTTGAGTTTGGAGCACAGGAATTGTCCTAGCAGCAGTTTGCAGAGTGGAGTCATTAGTGTATTGCACTATGGTGACCTCTTTGGCTGCTGTGTTTAGCTTGTTGATAAATATGTTAAAATAGTAGTGGTCCTAAAATGGAGCCTTGTAGGAGTCTGACAGATACAGGAAGGAAAGAGGAAAAAACACCTTGCCTTTTAACTGCTTTGAACATATCAGTGAGGTAGCTAAGAACCCAGTTTAGTGAAGCTGGTGATAGCCCTTAGGAAGAGCGTTTAGTTAGGAGAACTTGTTGATTGACTTTTTGAATGTCTTGGATAGATCCAGACATAGGGATGAGGTTAAAGGAGTTGAATTTCTACTGTGATTTATTATAACAATGAAGTTCAAAAAGGTAGTGGTTGTAATGTGATTGAGTTTGAAATCATCCTACAAGGGAGAGAGGAGGTTATAAGATGCAGAATATAATGCAATATACAATGTAAGTTCAAAGTGAATACATCTTTCCAAGATTTTGGATAAGGGCGAGAAAATGGCAATTAATCTGTAGTTTGTGAGATCAGTTGATGAGCTGACTTTATGATATTAAGTAGTTTTTCCATAAGTTGGGGATATATATATTTTATTTTTTGATACTGCAGTTTATTAGAATCAAGGCAGGTTTTGCAAGACTAGTAGCAGTGAGTTTAAGGTACTCAGATGGAAGTTGGTCAGCAACAGTGTTTGTAGTCATAAGGGTTCATAGGTATTTTTTTAATAATGGATGATGGCCCTTGAGTGAGTGTGAAGGTCTACTATAGCTTTAGTGACTGGAGTGGGATGACTGGATTTGTACTAGTTTTGTTGTGGTGGACAGAGGTTAGTGTATATATAACATGCGCCTTAAACTGTGATGCTTTAGGAGTTATTGGTTGAGGATGGGCTGAGTCGGGTTGATTTTCCACGACTCAACAATGTATTTATTGAGTTCCGCAAATCCTTTTTTTGGATTGTTTGATTATGTATTTTGGGTGCCGCAAGCTTCATTGTCTTCTTGCATGCATATGGGGATCCAGTGTCTCTCAGCCTGGGATGACATGCTCAACAAGCCACGTTGCTTCGCTAGGGACGGCTTGCACCTGTCACCCCTGGGCTTTTGGATATTGGCAAAGGCTCTTGCCACCCCCTTAGTGCCTTTTTTAGGCAAGGCTCAAAAGTCAAACCCACCACCATAGACAGCACAAGGAACAAGAAACTAAGGGTAATGCTGCTAAATGCCAGAAGTCTTAACCTCAAGATGCATGCACTCGAAGCTCTTCTCAGTATGGAGAACATCGATATCTGTGCAGTGACAGAAACCTGGTTCAAGACTCCAGAGAGCACCCCAGCACTACCAGGTTATACCTCATATTATGCTTTTTGGCCCCAAAACCCGGACCGAACCACAAAAGGAGGTGGAGTTTCCATATTTATCAAGGATATCCACACCTCCAGGTTAGTGGCAGTGCACGAAGTATTGGAGACCATCCATGTGCAACTGACAGTGGGCAAGACTGCTTTTCAGTTTATAGCATCCTACAGACCACCCTCTCAAAGTCAGTAATCCCACTCGGCTTTCCTGAAAACAGTGGAGTACACTAAGACCTCTCCGAACACCATTATATTGGGTGACTTCAACTACCCAAACATAGACTGGGAGCATTACTCAAGCTCCAGCACCTTAGCCCAAAGGTTCCTGGAATTTATAAACTCAAATGCTATGGAACAACTAGTCACCACTCCCACAAGAGGGGAAAACATACTAGACCTGATCATTACCAACATGGGGGCTCTATGCTCCATACCAGAAGTATATCCCTCATTGGTAAGATCAGATCATAAATTAATTTCACTGGATATCCACATCCTGACCCCACCCCCAGCCTGGAAAACCACAGTGAAAAACTTCTCAAAAGCAAACTTCACACTTCTCAAAACTGAAGTGGAATCCTTCAATGCCCCAGGGCCTGTGGAAACTATGGCCCAAACTGCAGAATCCTATATAAACGCATTCTACGGACATCTCCAGGAATGCATGGATCATTCTATCCCAAACAAAATCAAGACCCAATCATCCAAAGGCAGGCGTCCAGTCTGGTGGACCCCAGCCATAAATAAACTGTACAACAGAAGGAGGAAGCTACTACATGATAGAGCAAAATCCCTAAAAGGGAAGGCATCTCTGATCAGTACTAACAAAAAAATTACGATCCCTCATAAAATCCTCCAAGGCCAGCTTCGAGAGAAAAATTGCACAGGACACTAAAGACAATCATAAGGCTTTTTTCAGTTATGTTAGGAACCTGGGATGCAACTCCCAGACTTATTCTGAGTTGATTCTAAATGACAAAAAATATACTGAACCCACAGACATCGCCAATATCCTGGCAGACAGGTTCAGTGCAAACTTCTCCACCCCCTCCCCCCCAAAAGAGCAAGTATCTATCCCAGCAGAGTGCAGCCTCCCAAACATCTCTGATGCTCAGGTGAAGGCCGCCCTCTCCAAAGCAAAAAACACTGCTTCCATGGGACCAGATGGCGTCCCAGGTTGCATCCTACATGAACTCCAAGAAGAACTAATCCCTCAAGTAAAACTGCTGTACAATCTCAGCCTCACTACAGGATATGTGCCCAAAGAATGGCGTACAGCAACAGTGGTCCCACTCCACAAAGGTGGCACTCTGCGGACCCTGGAAACTATTGCCCCATAAGCCTGACTAGCCTAGTATGCAAGGCTATGGAGAGGATCATCATGGAACTCATAAACAAAGACACTGGGGACCTACAGACACTAGATCCTACCCAATTTGGCTTCAAGGGCAGATCCTGCCTTTTGAACCTGGTCGACTTCTTCGAAACAGTCACCAAGGCCATAGATGAAGGGAAGGTAGTTCACACAGCCTATCTGGACCTCGCAAAGGCATTTGACACAATACCCCACTCGGGCATCATAGATAAGCTATCCAGCCTAAATATAAACCCCTATGTCACAAGATGGGTCGCAAACTGGCTCAAAGACAGAACCCACAGAGTCAGAGTTGCTGGAGCCATGTCAGACTCGAAACCGGTCACAAGTGGCATCCCACAAGGTTCTGTCCTGGGACCTCTCTTGTTCGGTATTTACTTTTCTGAGGTACAGGCCAACGTGGGAGGACTATGGCTTACCAAGTTCGCAGATGACTGCAAACTGGGCACCATAATCGACTCTCCATCCTTCAAAAAGGTCTCGCAGAGATGGATAACTGGTGCCAGAGCCATGGTCTAAAGCTAAATGCCAAAAAGTGTATAGTCATACCCTTTGGCAAAAACAATGTGCCCACAAATTACCACATAGGTGGTAACCCATTAAAGTACAGAGAAAGTAATTAGGGATCTGGGGACCCAAGTTAATAGCAATCTCTCCTCTGACAACCACATTGCCAAAGTGGTTAGAAAGACCTTCTACATAGCCCACCTCATCATGAAAGGATTCACATCTAGACCAAGAGAGGTAATCGTGCCCCTTTATTCATCCCTCACCAGGCCCATCATAGAATACAATGCCCCCTTTGGGATGTACCTTACCCGACCCCTGCAGCAATTAGAAAGACCCCAAAAGTACCTCACCAGGAGGATCAAGGGACTCAAACAGATGCCATATGCTGCTCGGTTAAAAAAAACTCCAGCTCTACTCAGTTGCATACCGCCTACTTCGAGGCGATCTATGCCTGACATATAAAGCTATGTCCAATCCAGAATTAATGGACATGCTCCACCTCAGTAAATCTAAATCCCTTAGAGCCATGCGCTAGAGGGACTTGAACCTCAGCACAGAAATAAATAGAACATGCTGGAGGGACAGATTCATAACCCAGAGGCTCCCTTCACTCTGGAATAGAATTCCAATTCATGTTAGGCAGAGCACCTCACTGACTCTCTTCAAGAAGAATCTTGATGAGTGGATGGGGGATCGTAGGTTTGTCCCTGGGATTACTTCCATGTCACTATTAGACAGAGGCACAGTAAACTAAACTTTAAAAAGGGCACAGTATACTCAAATCAAGGGGTGGCGTAAGCCAAACAGAATCGGGCTAGGCTTATAAATGCCCCAGGTCAGATAGCCTAGTATGAACCTATGAACCTATTATGGTTCCTTAACTGACTTGTTGCAGAGATGTTTGAAACTTTTTTGTAGCCATGACTACCAGCTTTTATCTCTAAGTTGCATAAGTTGTTTTGATTAGGGTCTGGTTTATTTTCAACTATTTTGGGTCATAATGGTGCTTGCTCTGCCAGAATATTTTAGAAGTACTGTATTAAATTTGCCTATTGCTTCATTACTTGGAAAAGTTTTAAGTGGAACCCAACTGATCTACAGCAGGCTGAAAATCAATGTTTCTTTATTTAAGTCCCTCAGGTGTGTTATAGTGATGAACCTTGTTGGTTGCTTGTGGTGTCATATTATGGAGCTTAGCTGGTGGTTGTTTAGGCTATCAGGTTAAGTGCCACTCAGGCCAATTATTACAGAGAGCAAATCAGTTTATGGCTGGTACAGACCAATTAACAAGAAGGCACAAAGTAGGACAGGTTTTCTGTCATGTACTGAAAGCAGCCACCAAGAAGTTAAGGAGATGAAGTAAATGACACATACACTGGTCTATTGGTCAAGAGAAAGGACGATGGTCAACGTAGTAAATGGTCCTTTGACTTTCCTCACAGAGGAGTAGTCTTTGCAGGCTGAGTCACTTTCCAGCACAGGACAGGAAAACATTTGATTAGTTAGATTTAGTACACTGCAAGGCTCTTCATGTTAAACATGCTTACACTGCAGTGACTATGATCTCAGTGAAACCTTTCACAGAAGTGTTCCTTGTGGCAGAGAGCCTGCTATTTCACTGTCAGGGACCAATGTGGTGATCACAGGTTCTGACATGAAAGAAGACAAAAACTCTACTAAACTGAAATATTACATGGAGTCAATAAAGTTAATAGCTAGCTTATCCAAGAGATGGAGGAAGAACCATGGTGAGTTAGAGAAAATTAATATGAGCTATTCTGAGCATAGAGTGAATGTAAAAATGTGCATTAATGCAAGGTCAGAATAGGTTTAGCAGGAGGAATACAAATGACAACAACAGAAATGCTCAGTATAGAGTGCTAGAGTGCAAATTATTAGGACACAGCACTACAGTGATCAGCGCATTTTAAAACCATCACTTAGTAAACATTTATTGAATTAAACAGTGCATCAGAAGAATGCTGTGTAAACCAATGCATCAGCAACTGAAGTTACTTACATACTTGTTAAAGGGCACAGACTCACCATACATGAAGTTCATCCAACTAGAATAAAATCATACACAAATACAGCATACTACCAAGGTGTTGTCATTGTTCTACACAGTCTTAGAATAAATATAAATTTCATAATACATGACCCATACATGTCTTGGGAAGGAAGATGGTGACTGAGTGGATGTGGAGACCAGAATGAGTGGAGATTTAACAGCGCATTCTACTGCAGTGACCTTCCTATCCTCAGACCAATTACTGCAGAGGGCAATCAATGTGTAGATGTACAGAGCAATTGACAAGGAAGCAGAAAGCGGAATAGGTTTTCTTTCATGTACTAAAATCAGACACCAACAAGGTGGAGAGACAAAGCAACTGATATATGCAGACTTGAGGTCTTAAACAATTATGGCATCTAGTAATTTCTCACCTGTGTTTTTTTGTAAGATGATAATCTTTGTGGTTATGGTTATATTAAGTCTCCTATTGTGAGTTGGAGCAGGTGAGAAATTTATTTTTTCTTTGTTTTGTTTTGGAGAATGAGATGTCAATTCTCCAACTATACATTCATGATATTAAACGCTGCTTCGGTCATCTCCTGTAGCAGCAGACCAAAGTGGAGTCATCTACATATTCAGTTGGGGCTGCATTAACAACAAATTTACGGAGATCTTTGGTGAAGATATTTAAGAATTAAAAGCCAAAGAAAATGCCCTGAGGGACCCTACAGAAATGACGTAAAAGTAGAATATGTATCTTTTTAGAATACGGTTTAACATTTAGATAGGAAACTGGAGAACCAGTTGAGAAATGGAGAAGATCAGCTGAGTTGAGAGTGTTTTTTTTATTACAAATTTGCAGGATAGTGTGTCACATGCTTTGGACAGATCTACGAATGTTGCTGATGTTACGTAAGTATCCCCCACTGACTGACCAAGTAGGACCCCTTGTGACATTCCTGAATGTAGATTTACACTGATTAATGTAGATGCTGCAGCAGATGATCCTCCAGGTTGTGATACACAGGGTCTTCATCACTCTGCTGAGAAGCCAGCCTACATACTGCTAAATATACAGCAGGTAATGGAGATGTAGGTTCAAAGTGCAATGGATACTGCCACAACCACCTCTGTTAAATACTCTGCTGGATACATAAATGGAGAGAAGCAAAAGAACAAAGAAAACAAATAAAATAATGAAATTGAAGTAAACAAACAAAAATGAATGTGAAGTAAGTCATGCTACACCTTTAGACTACAGCCGATGGAATAACAATGTAATCAGCACAGCAGCGGCAAATACATGTGCGGTATAGAAGCCTGGAAAACAGTTGTGACAGCACTGTAGAGAACAACAGTATAGAGTAGATGTGTAGGACAGTGGCACATTGTATGATTGTTTCCCATTGTGAGTGCAATGAAAATGAAAGGTAGGCAGAAATAACCACAAAATACAACTGAATTGCATAGCCCTCCAGAGTTAACACTCTACAAGCAGAAAGCATTCACTGTGTAGCAAAGGTCAGCATGTATGCATGTCAGTATTTTGCTGTATGTTTCCAAATTATACTGCAGTACACCACCATGGATGTCTGGGCAATGTGAGTGGGCTATCCGCACCCCAAATACACACTACATTTAGACCAAATTAACAACATCTTCATGTGAATATTATTGCTTGGTTCAAGCTCCTGTTCAAACACAAGGTACCAAATATTAGCAAGACCAGGGGACAACCCTCTTAATGCCTCACATGGTCTTCCCTATACTCCTATAATCCATAAAAATACTCCTTTCTATATTTGTTAACATTAAAACAACACAAAATGGTCAAAAGCCATGTCAATGAGCCCAATGGTAATAAAAACCAAGAGAAAACACAAAACCACCAGAGCGCAACACCAGTAAAAATAACAAAACTGTTCATTTAACTGCACATAACTCTTTTAGCACTTTCCACTCAAGTTAAGTAAATGCTTGGCCATCCTGCTGAACTTTGCCTCTTACCCCCGCGGTAGTATGATCTCCGGGTAGGTATGTTTAGTTAGGGCGGTGAAGCCCCCCACAAGGGGAGGTGTGAGGTTTATTTTTTTTGTGGGATGGACAACCTGTTATTTACCTCACGTGGAAAGTCAACGTTCCAGATGTCAGTCTTCTGGTTTTTTGGTCCTTTCGTCTCGGCATAGTGAAAATCAGTGATGTGGTCAATCAGATAAGTAAAGTAGACCCTTTTATATATACTCAAAGCTTTTGAATGGAGATCGCTGTACACTGAGTATTAGGAAATTTAAAGTACTCAATGTAGTGCGATCTTGGAGTTGGTATATATAATTTGCACGGGGTGGGAGAGTGTAGCTGTGAAAAGAGAGAGATTTTTTTTTTTTAATGCTCGAGTTTTTGGAAATTCCATCATATCATATCTCTGATATGAATTTTGAGTTTTCTGAAAACTCAATCAACTGACTTCTCTCTCTCTCTCTCTCTCTAAATATATATATATATATATATATATATATATATATATATATATATATATATTTAGAGAGAGAGAGAGAGAGACATACAGCTATAAAGAGTCAGCTGTGTTTTCTCTACCAAGATTGGTAGGAGGACAAGGTCCCCTTCATTTCTAGGAGAGTTTTCATTACTGACAAAGAGGGGACTGAGCTATATTTACCCATGTTTTATGCACACAAAAATTATTCAAATGTTATCAAAGATGAAATATAAAACCATCGGAGTTCAGCATTGGTAAAAATAACAAAATTGTTAAAGTAATTTTATATGAATCAGGCCCTATACATACATACATTCATATAACTAGATAGATAGGGGCATATTATTTGGAAGACAATTAAAATTTGCAAAAGGCCCTAAGAATTAGAGTCTAAATCAAGAACTCCACATTTATAGAAACCACTAAAATATTCAAACAATTACAGATCTTGCCAAACCTTATATTTAACGTTCTGCCTTACATACAAGGAATAAATGTAAAAATTAACAAACTTGTTTTTAGACATGTAAAAGTTTGTATTTCCTGTCACCTGAAGGCAGATTAGACATTGGCAATAGAACACTTTTAACCCAGTTGCAGTACATCCTCCTCTTTGTTGCCTCAGCGTGAGAGGAAAGCCCAAACAGCTGCTTAGATATTTTATTTTATTACTCACAGCAAGACGTTGCCCCATTTGATTCTCAGCTAAAGTGTCTTCCGTGTGGAGACATGCGTGAATGGGCGTACCTTCGTTGAAGGTTGTACGTTAGGGCTGGCAACTCTGTACGTAAAAATCTGCTGCCAATCATTAGTGGACCGGAGTTCTGCTGTGGCGACCCCTAACCGGGAAAAGCTGAAAGATGCAACAACAACTCTTTTTTCTCTTGCCAGGAGCACCACTGCCTACTCTTATCCAAAACCAACATGCAGTAAACATGCTTCCAGCACGAGTCTTTTTCAAATGCGTAAAAGAAGAATAACTCACCATTATTTGACCAGATGACTATGTATCAAGCAGTCCCATTACAGTCTTATATAAGTTCCCATTAGCACTTCAGCTCCCCATGCACACCACTACACAATATCAAGCAGTAATGGAAGCTTTACTGTCGTGGCACTACACAATATCAAGCAGTAATGGAAGCTTTACTGTCGTGGCTCTCGGACTGTCTGGACCCTGCCATTACATATAAGAATCTATGAAACCTATTGTACCTTACATGAAAGTCTCTAGAAAAAAACTGCCAAATTCAAGTACTATATCACCTTTTAAATTACTCCTTTCATACCAAATTCATTCTACATCACTTCCTGTATAATATAAAATATAAAAGTGTTGCTTACAAGTTAAAATGTTGTCTTAGGTTGTTTTAATATATATTTCTAGATTCAGTAAAAACAGGCAATAATACTCATGTTCTAAGCTCTGAAGTCCATTTAATAATTCTGTAAGTATGGTTGTGGGAGTTATTATTAGATGGTGTTTGCTTCAGGTAGGATTAAGTTTCTAATGCTCAAATAGCTATTAAGTTTTATTTAAAGGTTTCTTCAACTTGATGGGTTGATTTTTTTTTTTTTATATAATCGTGATTCACTTGTGTTTATTAACATATTTGTTACAGCTAGGACGCTGGTATTTGAAAACAGTCAGAATGTAATAAGAAACTGTGATTCTTCATATTTTTGTATTTTCTGTCCATGCAAGGGTTAAACAATTTTTATGCTGTATTATGTATTAATAATTTCTTGCATTTACATCAGTAAATAAATCAATGAATGGATAAGAAAAAGATACTCATGGAGAATAACAATATGAGACTGTAATCTGATGCTTTAAGAAGGGCAAAGAAAAATCCTTTTTGTAGAAACAAGCTATACTAGTGAAATGTAAGAAAAATGCACAAACAATTCTTTATTAATTTTAGACCACTATCAGATAATTCAGACAAAACTGACTGTTATTGCTAAGACAATTGGAAATTATAGAATCAACAGACACCATTCGTTTCTGAAAAATTAGTATGACACAAATCAAACTGAATAAAATAATAATGTCAGTGGCTCTATTCTTGACCTTTAGTCAACAAATGGCATTTAAGAAAATGGTGTAGGTGTGAAACATTAATCTGCTTGCCATAGCTTTTGCCAAGTTAAAGTGAATCATTCCCTGTGTTTATATCAATGGTGAGAGAATCATAACTTGACATATAAAAGAGAAAAAAGATTGCAGGGGTAAGACCCCTATAATACAGACAAGGGTGGACTGGAATGACAAAGTTATTTGTACCAATTCCAGGGTCATACGGTGTTTAGGAGAAGTGAAATAAAATGCACAAAAGCACTTGGTCTCACAATACAAGTCACACTGATCAAATGAAAAATGGTAAAACAAATGTGCACAAAAACCTCTCACATGCAAATGTTTCAACAAATTATAGGTATACCCTTTAGCCACAAGCACAACTTTCTTAAGATGAGTTGTGATGGGCAAGCACCTACTTACTGTTGCAGAAAATAGGAATCTTCACTTTCGCTCATGTTATCTGTTCTCCTCATAGAAATGCATTAGTGATTTGCAACTGGGCCATAGCTTGAGTCTGTGATGGCCACTGGTCAAGTTTTGGAACTTTGCTTGAAATAGATTATGTGGTTATTTTCATCTTGAGCAATAATTTTTCTATACCAATTTAAATTAATGTTTAATTGAAAGTATTCTTAATGGATGTTTTAGTAGATGTGAGGAAAGCTTACTCAACAAATATATTTCTATATGATGAACAGTTGATAATCAAAGTAGGTTCTGCAGTGTCCTAATTTGCAGCTTTTTGATGCATCTCTAGAACAAGCATACTCATTAATGAAATCCTCACACCAGGACTTTGTATATGCCATCTGTGCTGCTAAACCAAAATGTATGGTTAGAGTTGACGTCAGCATTAACATATACAATAAGAAAGGGGAAAAGTAGCAGATTTAATATCAGTGACGTAGAAATAAAGAACAATATTTAACAATTTGCTGCAGCAAAACCCTTTGTGCTGAGTATAAACAATCCATCCACAACCCCTTTTTCCCCTAATATACAGGGATTTATGGTGTCACACCAACAGTGACAATCATCTATGGATAGATACTTGCACAGGATATTTGTGATAAAGTAATAATACAAAAAGTCACTCTTACACACAATGCCTGTTACATCTTTTGAGAACTTACTGTAATTTCATTCTGTACATTAGAAGACAAACCTTAAGGATGATCTACTGTGTGACATTCAAACTGCAGAGCATTATTCGAAAGGTAGCTACTAATTTGATGACTATTACTGACTGAATGCAACTCTATACAGCTCAGTGAAAATACTTTTAAATCAATAAATTGAGACACATACATGGTTATCTGTCTTCAGTTTATAGACGTTTTGCTGTAAAGTACCATATTCCGTTTATACAGATTACTTTTGTAATCTAACAGTCACACTGCATTTACAGAAGTAAGATATGTAAGTATCTTACTGTCCTCTGTCCTTCCTCCTAGAATTCTAAGGCACTTGATATTGGTGTATGCCAATTTTTCTTTTGCATCTTGTTATAAACTAAACTTAATAACTTCATTTCACACTTCTGCAGTTCGCAGGCTCCTGCTCTCGGTGTATGCAAACCTAATACCAGCATAGGTATTTCTCCTGTATATTTCCCTATAGATATGCATTGCATTTTTGAATCTCAGTAATTTAAGTGTGGAAAGTATATTAGAGTTCTAATGCTGTGCATTTTTATAATGCTGCCTTTCTTTATATGCCGTTCTTGTAATTTTGCCAATATAATTAAAGAGTACAAAAAAGGTACAAACTTCAAGAATTTTTGCAGCCTCAAAAAGTAGCAGTTCATTAAAATACTGACACCTTTACATTATTTTATTGCTTTTTTATATGTCTGTATGTGTATATTTAGACTCAGAATATGCTAGAAGTGAAGTTCCTCAGGAAAATTATATGGTGTCCTACAGACCTCCAGTGCTAGGATTGAATCCTGATTTCCTTAGCAGATGTTACCGTGATGTGCATTAAATTAATTCAGTTATAGGAAAGTGTCTGTAAGTACTTAAGATAAGATTAGTACAGCTCTTAAATACAAAGCATATAGCTTATTATCAGTTTTATATATTATGTGATATTTGAACTACAAGTTAAAATATATAAGCAATGAAAGCAACAAATCAAGTAGAATGGACTCGTGCAATGTACACAATATACAACAAATGTGGAACTGAGGGATTAAATAATACGTGAATATAATTCATTTGAATTTCTTTTTCCAGATTAGACCTACATTACACAAAATCATACTACTAATGAAATTAGCCCATAATGGGAATAAAATAGTGTATAATTTTTAAATGTGTAGAACACAGACGTATAGCTTGGCACATGTATATGTAAAAAGAGGCCGGATGTCTTCGGCTGCTGTCACTAGAGCTTGTTTCATAATTCCTTAAGTGTAATTCCTCATGTTAAGAGAAAACTTTTAGAACCCGCAAGTTAGTATTACTATATGATCAAATAATGAGCCTCCTACAGACAATTTGTCAGATTTTTCATTGTCTGTCAGTGATTATGATCTCTTCTGTTCATGATCATGACGGGAAAATACTACAATAGGCAAAATACTGGCTGGAGTTAGCTGCAGTACTGTGTCAGGAAACTAGAGAGTAGTGCTGAAGCAAGCAATTGTGTATATGTCTTTGTGCCAAATTTATCAACAGCAATATCTGAATCTTTACAACTTCATATAAGAGCATTATTTGGATTTCCTCGTTTCCCTGTGTGTAACTTAAATTAGCAGATTTCCTGAACATGTTTCAGAACTGCTCTAAAGTTAATCCCACTTGATTTAGTTTACTATCTTCTTTAAAATAAGAGCAATAACGACTAGAGGTGGCCCATTTCCAAACCAAACATTCTTCAATAAGCAGAGGCTGATACTGTTATTATTATTGTTATTTGTACTGTTATTCTCTTATCATTGGGGTCATGTTTATGACAAAATCACCCGACTAGAACTACTGCTATATCTTGATAGATACACCATATTTCTAAGCAAATCTATTGGCTTCTAAAAATTGTCACTAAATCTAGGAAGATAATGCAAAAGTGTCCTTTCTTGTAAAATGTACTGCACAATGCAAGTTGCTCCAAATACGATATTACTGCCGTACCATTACCAGCTGACTCTTTATATGTGCAATGGGAGATACTGTTATCTTTTTTGAATTTGTCTTGGACATTGTGGACTTGGACTGTGATAAAATATGACAGTTCAAAAAAGATCTACAGCTGAGTAATGTGACTTTTCACCCTTCAAGCCTGCTGTGTACTGTAGATTTTCACAATAACTTCCTACCTGCCCTGTCAGCATTTGTAACCTAGCTCTGCGTGATAGCCAGTCATCACTTTCATTCCCACATCTTACCTAGTGCAGCAGGGGTGAAACCCAGAAGATATGTAGAAATCTACTGTTGCTGCATAGGGAAATGTATTAAACACAAATGCGTTCCTGATTCAGGGCTAGCCGTTTTGTGACAATTGTTAAATCATTGTACAGTCAGAACTGCAGTTATAATGCTACTACTTGGATCTTGGGTCTATCTGCTTGCTTGTTACTGCATGACCCTGCTGTAGCTGTTATCTAGCCTCTGTTCTCATTTGTCCCACTCAAGTGGATGAGTCAGTATTATGTGCTCACTTCCCAACTAGAGACTGACTCTTGTGACTATTAGGTTTTCCAGTCACACCTAGAATGACAGGGTTGCAGGTCAGGGTCAGTCTGGGTGCCAGTGAATTGGCTGTGCGTTAGAAAACATATCCATTCCTCGTTACATAAATCATCCATTCCTCATTACATAAATCATTTCCTTTTATAGTCTTTTCCTCACTAGAAACACCAGTCTAATCCAAACAGCAATTACTACAATACAGCATATTATAGAAAGGTACTGCTTTCTCAGATAAAGCAAAATTGTTTCTTTTTCCAGCCTATCCCTCCCCTAAAGCATCACTTTAATTCCAATTCCAGTTAATAAAATATAACATGTTATGGCACTGCCAAGACAAAAGAGGGAAACTGCATTTTCTTTCAAAAAGTATCTGACTATAGGTTATGCTGTGTTCTCCACTGATTACTTCCAGTTTTTTCCATAAAGAAGTCTCTTCCGATTGCTATTGATCATCAAGGATATCCCAACTTAAACCCTTTATTTCCTGGACATGGGGGTCACTGCCAGATTTTCTGGATTCGGACATCATTCAAGCAGCCATGTGGGTTGATTATCAACACTGGCATCCCAACAATGAGGACATGTTTGTACATTAAGTACTAACCCTGCCCCCTGGTGGTATCATGTGCAACTGCAGTACTACAGGGAATGCCAATATCCTGCTATTTGTACATGTGTGGTGCATGTGCAATCAAGATCTACCATCCCCAGCTTTGGAAGCTGCAGCACATCTCTTACAGTGCCTCCTCTCCATGCTCTAGATCTTCTTTTCTTAGCATTAGAGTAGTGGAAGAACTAACTGGGAGTGCCTGTACCTTTCCCCATGATAGATAAGCCATAGCCACTCACTTCTTAGCCCCCCTTTACCTCCATAGATTTTCCAGCACCTAAGCTGTT
>NC_056749.1:336342883-336355383 GCF_019279795.1 Protopterus annectens
AGACTTTTTTCCGGTTCAAGAAGGTTCAAAGAACACGTGTTGAAGGAAGCAGAATGCAAATACTTTTGGGGCAATAAATAATTTAGAACACCAAGCACTGATTTTCACGTATTCAACTTAAATTTTCTACATTATTTTTTTAAATAGTTGAACTAGTAATAGTCTATAAAATTTAAGTATTTCTGACAAATCTAATTTCTGCCTGTGAAATGCATCAATAGCTATTCAAAAAAAAAATTGCGATTAGTCTGGATTTTGTGTGTATTATTACCTAAGAAAATTATAACTCTGATGTACTCACTGTTTTTGTGTCTGTGCCCAGGTCAGGGCCGAGAATGGTTTCTTGACCAGCCCATTTGCCTGGTTATCAAACAGAGAATAAATAATAAAATATATTTAGAAATAAGTTTTCATGCTGGTAATGAAATACTATGGGTTTCATTTTTATTCAAGTTATTGGACAAATCAAAGTCTAACTGGGTTGTTAGCTTTGTGTAGAGAATTTAGGATCAGGCAGTGGACATTCCAATTCACATTCACTAAATAAAGAAGTACATCTTAAATTTTGAAAATATCCTGTAAGTGATTTACTAATACTGTGAAACTGTTTGCTGGCTTAATTTTTCACTTTCATTTTGGAACTTTAACTAGGCAGTTATCCCTCTATATACCTTGTGAAACTTCAGTAATCACTGTACTTGACTGCTTTATTCTGTATAATTAGTTTTTCTCAATGGCCACTGAATAATTTGGTTGTTATTGTGCATACGTTTGCATCGTATGGACATGCCATCTTATTGTAGAGTCAGGGATGGTCAACTATACTAAATTACATAATCATGGAATCTGCCATACTGAAAACAACAAAAAACGCCTTGCATTTCTCTGCATAGTTTGTTGTCTGTTCATCATGAAATAGCATGAAACCTCTATATCTAACATTTTGCATTTTAGATATTTTTCAGGTAAGTTTATGTTTTTAAGTTTTATCCCTAGGATTCAGGTAGACCCCCACCTTTTATGTAAATAGACAATTTAGGTAATGGTGAGGACACATGATTCAGAAGCTCCCATGTCTGAAATGAGAAAGATCAGATTATTCGCAATTTAGTACTTCTCCATGTTGCACGTTTCTAACACTATTGCTGTCAGACCTGGCAAAAGAAGTGTTTTCCCTTGTAGCCTATGTATAGCATTGGCAAAAGCACTCCCTAGCACTCAGATACACTCAAACGAATGTGCACGTGCAGGCATGCACATAAAGACACATACACTCCTAAAAATTCCAATAAACATTACATCCACCAATCTTCCAACAAACCCCATTCACGTTAGATCACAGTCACACAGACAGACACATATTCACCCAGACACAAGCTCATACACACACCTAACCCAGCCCCAAAACAATCATGCAAGTGGACACGCATATATATATATATATATATATATATATATATATATATATATATACATAGACACATACACACACACACACACTCCTGCAGCTCCATTTTTGCCTCTACAGATATGCAGGTACACATCCATACACATGCACACGCTAATTCTCCCACCCTTACTAGGAGTGAGTAGGTGTCTGCCATCTTTTGATGTCATTCACTTTTACCTCCAATGGCGAAATTTCAGTCTGCAAAAGGTGCTTCCCTGAATCATTTGGCAGCATAAGTTGGTTGCTGGAGTCATTTCAGAGACAGTATATGTCTATTTACCCTCAGCTACTCCCTGCGACTGACACGTTAGCAAGCAGCTCCACCAGTGGGACCAACCTCTATGTCAAGACCTCATTGGTAGGATGGTTTTAACAATTGTAAAAGCTTACCACAGGCTTCCTGCTTGTAGAAATCATTTCTTTATCTTGGGGTATGTGTGTTTTTTAACCCACTCCCCTTAGACCTTCATATCAATTTTAATACAAAGCTCAAGGTAAGGAGCTAACAAGAGATCTTAAGTAGATTGTTTCTTTTATATGCCGTTTTTTTTTCTGACAGCCTAGGTATTCTTCATACTATTCATTGATTGCAGGATTGGGACACAGTTCTCATCTATTTTTCTCATTTGATGTAATTATTTGTTTTACTTCCATCTAGCAAACTGATAAGTTGGTTGGTCCTAAAGATGTTTTTCAGACAGAACTAGAGATACCTATGTACCAATCCAGGATGACATAGAAGTCCTTTTTAAGTGAGTTTTAACTTTGTTTGCTTTTATGTTGTGGAAGACTTTTTGGAAAATTATTTTCTGCAAAATAACATTTTGTTTGTTTTGCTATTCATCATTACATAATACTAAATATATTTATTTTTACCTTGTTTGAAGTAATTACTTCTTGCAAACACTAAGCCACTCGCCTTTGGCATTTGAACTATTTCATTGAAGCTGATGAATGCATAAGAACAAACTGAGACATGACAGAGCATACATATGCGTTCACACACACAATAGGCATTAGATTACAATGATAAAGCTACTGGCATATTCCATGCAGCTGAGCTATGAGAGGTGTCCGTTCTTTTACTAAAGCAAGATATCTCTGACCTTACTGTCTGATCCAGCTGATCAGAGGTTTAAAAACCTATTCTGAAAATCTGAGAGCAAATTAGAAATGTGTGCCTTTCCTTAACATTTCATTAAGTTTTTCATGTATATTGCTGAAGTGTTTTCTTTCAAATAGCTAGATTGGATTTCACCTGACAGGAGATTAGTTAGTCTATTGCAAAGTTGGCAATCAGCCTCATGGATATTAACAGACTACTGAGGTCTGGATAAAGTACTTTTTTTTTCCAGGAGAAGGCTAAACTTTGTGATTGCACAGTCCATACAGCTGGAGGTTACTATGCTTAATTAATATGTGTTTTTCTTTATTTCCCCTTAAGAATTGCTAGCAGAGTACAGACCACACCACTGGACAAATGTCCAAAATGTTTTCCCATATATCAGGCATTATTAACTTGGTTCAGTAGCTTGTGTAGAAAACAACAAGATAATCTATTCTATCAACATGGCCTAGAATGCCATGCCATTATTACACTCGTGGCAGCAGATCAGATGGACACTGGACAATGTCCATTTGTAAATTTGTTTTGGCATTGATTCTGTGCATAGGTTGAAAATTCACTATTCAAAAACAATTTTATGCAGGAAACACTAAATACAGGATTAAAAAAAAAGAAAATCTGAGTCATTTTTTTCTCCTCTTTTCCTTTAAGTCCTCTGTCAGTATTTCACTTTTCTGATGAACATTACCCAATGTCACAGCTCAGTGAAACTTGCTTGGAATAATTAGAACATTGCAGGCAGATGTCTACTGCCTGAGGCCCTTAATCTGAAAGATTAATGTGGAGCACCTGCTAATTAACACATTTACTTGGAAGCTCTATAACCTTCTATTCACAGCCCTGGCATAAGCCCCACTTTATAAGTACAAAGTAGCAGAAACCTCTCATTACATGGTACTTGGCTTCCAACACAAGAACTGATGGAATTTTACAAAACAGAAGTCAGATTAGTTTGCAACAGTTCATACTGCCACTGTTGTAAAAGGCACTTTCAGTAGAATGCTTCTCCATATGCCGGGTAAAAATAACCACGGTGTTAGAAATAAAATGTTGTGTGCTGCCTGCAGTGGTATGTAAGTGTCAAACAGCAGAATGACAAATGCTGCCTTACACCTGACTAGCTGTTGACAGTGAACACCATCTGTCCTTTATAAGAATGTTCATCTTCTGTGAGTATCTGCATGCCTACAACACATTACATCAGGCAACAGTGAATTACTTACCACTTTTTAATAACAGTCATTAAAGCACTGCCACTCTAATACTTAGACTGCTTTGACTTTATATCTATTAACTATTTCCCATTTTAGGAGTGTATATGCAACTGACACCATGTGCTATGTTATGTAAGGAGAAATAACAGAACCCATGATTATATCATCTAGAGCTAAACTGCAAACTGACATTAATGTCATATACTGTTTACTCTTAGCTATTATACATGAAATTGCATTTATCTTTAACAATTATATTGTGAATCTTTCGGTATTTATTCAAGCTGATGGACTTAAGATTATTGGGTAACATGCCAATGGTTGTCGAGACTTATTTCAGTTTCTATGCATGGATGCATTTATTTCTTCGCTACTGTTTTTCCGTCTGTCTTTGTTTCTGTCTTGTGCCTTAGGACTAATAATATCACCTGCAGAAAACATTTAGACACTTCATCTTAAAAACATCCAGTAAGTTGGTTCAATTTGACATATTGTCTATAATTTCCAAATCGCATCAGATTTATGTGCCAGACTGTATATTGGTGTTCACTAGGAGACATGATTAAGAGAAATCTGATGAGTTTGGTTACAATTATTTGGATTAATATGACTTTTTTTGGTGGGGGGGGGGGTATATACAGACAATAGCATCAATTCTTCCAGCTATGGCATAATCCTTTCCCACTCACTCTCATCCATTTCAGAGGAGATGAATCTGGAAATATCTCATACCGAAAATAGATGTAAGTAAATGTTTGATTTTGTATTGCAGTATGATAATCAATGGTCAAGCATTGCTTTAATAATAGAGTGAAGTTTTTAACATGTAATATCATGTGTGCTAGAATGCTATCAGTGATAGTGACAGGCCATGGAAAGTATGAATTCAAGTCAGTACATGAGATAATGATCACAAACTTCATTTACGAAGGACCGAGCAAGCCAATTTGGTGTTTACTGACGTCCATCTTAAGTTGCTTAATTAATCACAGTTTCAGATATAAATTGCAAGATTAAAGGAAGTTACTAGACTAATGGCCCTAGGGCCCTTACAAGCCTAGCAAAGTTCTGCCCTTGTTTGCATGATCAGGACCGATTGCCCCTGTCCAATAGAGACACAGGTGAAACCCCTCATAGTGAATTTATGGTTACCCATCCAATCATCCAGATTGTTCTTGAAGAGGGTCAAAGTAGTGCTCTGCTTGACATGAATTGGGAGTCTGTTCCACAAGTGTGGTAGCCTCTGGGAGACAAACCTGCCCCTCCAGCAGGTTCTATTAATGTCACTTACCAGGTTAAGGTCTTTAGAGCGAGTAATCTGTGAGCCATTGGATTTATGGATATGCAGCATTTCCAATAAAGCAAAGTCAGAGATTTCCTTATATGCAAGGCAGAGATCACCTCTGAGTTATCTATATGAAACAGAGTAAAGTGACAGTGATTTCAGCTGATCCACATAGGACAGATGGTGAATATCTTGAATTCTCCTGGTGAGGAACTTTTGTGATCTCTCCAATTGCTGCAGATGTTTGGAAATGCCCATAACAAAAGGGTCATTGTAGACCTTTATTGGCCTGATGAGGGAAGAATGCAGGGAGGTTATTTTCTTTTTTTTTTTTTTGGAGGCAATGCCCTTACTTCTGAGATGAGCAATATAGAATGCCCTTCTTACCACTGTGGAGACATGGTAAGAATGCTGTCATCCTGTGTGCCTAGGTCCTCTCACCACTGAGTACGTGCTTAGGGTATTTTTATTGATGTGGTAAAAACATATAAAAATAGATATGCAGAGCTAAAAAATAATGCAACAGCATAATGCATACATAAAAAAACAAAAACATTTGAAAAGGCAAGAATGTATATTTTTTAAAAAAAGTATACTTTTATACCTAAAAATAAAATGTACACTCATATACATAAAATAAAAAAATCTCATAATCTAGATCTACTCATTCTGACCAAAATAGGTTTAAGGCTATATTTATTTTATGTATATGAGTGTACATTTTATTTTTAGGTATAAAAGTATACTTTTTTAAAAAAATATACATTCTTGCCTTTTCAAATGTTTTTGTTTTTTTATGTATGCATTATGCTGTTGCATTATTTTTTAGCTCTGCATATCTATTTTTACATGTTTTGTTTTATTGATTGGGTCATGTGACTCCTCGTCTGTCGGTCATATGACTTTTTTAGACTTATATATACTCTGCATTTGCATTTGTATTTTCAGTATTGATAAAGGATTTTATCCGAAAGCTTTGCTCCTCACATTAAAGTGTTTTTTCTACTGAGAACGTTGTTTGTCCAGATCGTAAGTTTACCCCAGGGGTCACATCTGTGTCACTGCTAGACAGGGGCATAGTAAACTAATTCTATTATATAAGGGGACCTTCATGGTGTCACTACTAGACAGAGGCACAGTATTCTAAATTTATTCTGTACATTTTTGTACCATTTCATGGAGTGGCAAAAGCCGCATCACTATGGCTAGGCTTACAAATGCCCCAGGGCAGATAGCCTAGTACTAAACTATGAAACTATAATAGGTTCTGCCTTCCTTGGTAATGTGCTTGCATCTTTAAGTACACCCTGAATTTGGCCTTGGATGTGGCTTTGAATCGTAATCATTGGTAAGTTGTCTGCCTGTTCGTCTTGGTGAATAGACTGTAATATAGCTTGACTGAACCACAGGTATATAGATTCATAGGTAAGTACTAAGTAAATTAGACTTTAGACCAAGCCAATAACCACACAATGACCAAAGATAGGAATCAATCCCTGGACCTTGTACTTGTGTTTGTTTATTTTTATTTACTTTGCGTTTGTTGTTACGAAAGCTAAGACAAGACAGAGTAGGGCATTTTCAGCAGCTGCCCAGGAAGAAAAGCTCCAGTAAAGCATGAACAATAAAACAATTATAATTGTGAAATACACACAAACACTATATATATATATATATATATATATATATATATATACCCGCGGTAGTGGAGCTGCGGTAGCACTGTTGCCTCACAGCAAGACATTGTCGCGTTCGATTCTCAGTTAGAGCGCCTTCTGTATGGAGGCATGCGTGAATGGGTGTGCCTTTGTTGAAGGTTGTGCATCAGGGCTGGTAACTCGGCATGTAAAAATCCACTACCAAACATTAGCGGACCGGAGCTCCGCTGTGGCGACCCCTAACCAGGATAAGCCGAAAGACACAACAACAACATTATATATATATATATATATATATATATATATATATATATATATATATACACATACACACATGTACATACAATATATATATATATATATATATATATATATATATATATATATATATATGCGTCTACTATTAAATCTCAAATCTCTAAATTCAAAATTCTGAAACCAAAATCTCGCCTATACTTGAAGAGTAATATGTTTCTGTATCTAGTTGTGCTGCAGTATAGTTAGTGTTGCTGTCCTGTGTTTTTTTCTATATGCTGAATTTTAGTATTTTGAGTTTCAGTATTTTGTGTTTTCAGTATTTTGTATTTAGAGATTGTGAGATTTGAGATTTACAAGTGGCCCCATAGATATATATATATATATATATATATATATATATCGTAAAGGTGAAGATAGATAATAAAATACTGAATACATTGAGTAGACATAAACAATAATATGGAATACTGAATATTGATATTGTTTACAGATTTAATGACAAAAACAAAAAATATTATCTTAAGCCACAAGAATCCCCCAACTCTAACTCCCCAAAATTCAGGAATACTGTCAACATCCTGCTACACCCAGGTAAGCCCTCTACTCCTAACCCTGCCCCTAATACCTCAGCCTTAGACACTGTTACACTTCTTAACCCTTTCTTCATAGACTCCATACAGGCATTAATTAAATGAGAGAAAAATTCCTGCCCCTCTACTTCTCCCCCCTTCTTTTCCTAAAACCTCCTTCATTCATAAACCTGTCCCCACTGCTTATATTCAATCTCTTTTCAGTAACTAAAAACATTCTCCCCTTTAGCTGATAACTTACCTCCTATTTTCCTTAAGCTAGCTGCAAGAAGCTTCATTAATCCCCTCTCCATACTGATCAACAGAGCCATCCAAGAAAACAAAGTTCTTGATAACGGGAAAAATCCTATGTTATTCCCCTTCATAAAGGAGTAAACTCTTCTGACCCCTCTAACTACAGACCTATTGTTATTCTATCTCCCCTATCAAAGATTCTGAAAAAATTTATTCATAAACAGCTCTGTGTTCATCTATTACAAGAAGATCTCCTCACACAAACCAAACATGGCTTCCACTCTAACCACAGTACATCTACCACACTCATATCTTTTACACAAACTATCTCAAGATCTAGAGACAATAAACTTGTATCATGTCTCTCCCTTTACCTCTCAAAGGCCTTTGATACTGTTTCCCACCACCTACTTCTGTTGAAACTCTCTAATCTTAATTTTTCCAATTCTGATATTTCCTGGTTCTCTAGCTATCTCTCAAATAGATTTCAAATTGTAAGATGGCTCTCAGGTACCTCCCCTTTCCTCCAAGTCCAAACAGAGTTTCCTCAAGGCTCCATCCTTGGACCCCTCTTATACAATATTTTCACTAACAATCTCTATCTCTCCTGTCATAACTCCTCCTCAGTATGCAGACAACTCCACAATTATTTCCACCTCTCACAATCTTACCCACTACTTTCCCTTACCCAGGAATCTTTTCATTCATTTGAAAAATGGCTGCCAACCAACTCCTGCTCAACCCAAATAAAACTAAACTCTTCCTTTTCCTCCCCAAGTCTCTGCAACAACAAAATGACGCCTTCACTGTCTCCTCCCTTAACAACACAACTATCAAGGTTGACCCTGCACTAAACTTCCAGCCTAGAAGTTCTAGGGGTCATTAGTGACAATCAACTAAAATTCAATTTTCATATCCAAAACTGCATTAAGAAAACTAATCAGAAAATTGGATTTCTCTATATAAAGAAAAGACTCCTCACAAATGAATCCCAACTTACTCTAGCACAAGCCTATCTACTACACACACTATTATATGCTGCTCCAGCCCTCACCAACCTTCAAGCAAATCTGATGACAAAACTTGAAGTCACCTATAATAAAAATGCTAGATTTGTGGCTAACCACCCCTGCAGCTCACACCACTGTCTATCACTAAAAAACCTATAGTGACTAGTATTTTGCCATCAGTTGCTAATGTCTCAACTACATTGACTCACTCCATCTTAAACCAACCTCACTCATGTCCTTCTCTCCCAACCTTAATCTCTCCTTACACTCCTAACTGTACATTCCACAGCTCAGAGCAACACCTCCTGCTGATCTACAAACCCAATAAAACCATTGGCATACTTCTCTATAATCCCTCTATGGCCACTGCTTGGAATAAACTGCCCCCATATTTAAGATCAATCCCAACACTAACTGCTTCAAAAAAACATAAAACGACGTCCTATTAAACTCTCGGACTTGTTTCTACAATGATCCTACTTAATACTCTTCTCCCCCTAAATTTAAGTAATGTTCCCATATCTGTAAGAATTAACACTGAGACTATGATTATGATGAAACTATACTGTAATTTCTATTTATATTTTTATTAGTGTGACTATGTAAAGTAGAAAACCATAATGTGAATATTGTATTTACCAACTCTTATCACCATTTACTTATTATGTTGTTTTATTCTTACACTATACATTTTGGAGCTTTACTCCTCATGTCTCCGTTGAAAAAGGGTATCTGCCCAGTCAGACTAACATGGTCCACAAATGTCAAATAAATAAATAATGTTTGGATATTACTAATATACACCAGTGATCACAGGTATTTACAGTTGTTACTTACAGTGACAGTGCTCTTTTATGATCTGACTAATATCTAAAGTAAAATGTTACAGTGTCTTGATATTTGAGAAGAGGGTACATTCAGAGAGATGGAGAAGTTTTCTAGGATAGAGTTAGAAGTAAATGTGTACATGGTTAAATAGGATGTGAAAGAATGTTAGGGAAAAGCTGGAAAGAGATAAAAGTAGTATTATGTTTATCCTAGAGTTGAAGAGGAAGATAGTCATGATAATCTGAGGTGATTACTTAGGTGAATGATTGCTGACTGCTAAGTGCCTAATTGTCAATGGCAGGATATTCCAGAGGTCAGCTATGGAGATGGGGTAGAGTAAGATTCCTGCTGCGTTTTGGACTTTAGTGATAACAGGTCTTTGGAACAAAGCATTATTGCCGAGTGGTATAAAAGGATTATCCTTTGTAGTGCCTGGTATTTATCATGGTAGTATATAAGGTTATGTGTGAGTACCAGTTGGTAGAAGTGGAGGTGGTGAGGAAGTTTTGTCTACTTGAGTCGTTTAATGGGGTAAAATTGATGAGTTCTGTCTGGGCAGTTTATTGCAAAGTGTGCAATTTTATTGTAGCACTGCTTCATCTTTCTACTGGAGAGTGTAGATAAGTGAAGAGTGAGGAAGCATACATACAGTCCAGCTTCTCATAAAATTGGTGGTTTTCTGGCAAATCACTGAGGATTGAAGTCATGAAGAAATGACATAGGTTTGAGGTTCAAACTTCTTATCCTTCGTAATATGCATGCCAACACACATCATGTTATTGTAGCAGCATTCTAAGTTAATTAGAAGAATATTTAAAATCTTTCCCTGTTTTGGTTCCTTTGTTCCTCTATTATTTTAGACTTTCTCCAGATTTCTTGTGCCAAGACATTTTGAGGAATGATGACCAGGATGTAAATGGTCAAGAAAAAGCAATTTTTGAAGCAGTTAATAGTAAGTACTGAATCCCACAATTTGGTTTTAATTAAAATAAAAATTAATACTGACAACCTTAGAACTGATAAAGTATGCTGTAATATTGGGCAGAAATAAATTAAAATGTTAGTGGCAAAGTATTTCTGGGTAGTCGGCTCCAACTACACTTCTTCCTGCTACTATGCACTAGAAAATCAACATTATATATGTACTGGTATTACTTGTTATAAAAAGGATGGGGGGAATCCCTAAGGATGCTCAAGGTGTCTGCTTAGTTTCAATTTGTCAGCTTATGTTCTGGAAAATATCTGGTACAGTTTCTTTGAAATCAATTTAGATTTGGAGATGGCAGTGAAGACGTGTCTTGTTAGAGCCAAGTATCAGCACACCTATGGGGATGCACTCATTTATATATTGTATACTGAGTTTTGCATCCGTGCTATAGAATATCAGCTTGCAATTAATTAGAGGTCTGCTGTACTGAAGCATGCTTTTCCTTGATTTTCTGAGTATACATACAGTTGATAGTGGGCTGCCTTGAAATAATCCATTTTCAACTGATGTGAACAATTCTTAGCTTGCTAGGCTGATTATGGGCTTATTTGAATGTATTTGGTTATATCTGTCTTATTTCCTAGGAGACATTCTGGGTGCTTAAGCTGGGTTTAATAATTGTATCACTCTGGTAAGACTTCTGGCTTTTCCCAGTTAGGGGTCGCCACAGCGGAAATCCGGTCCGCTCATGATTGGCTGTGGATTTTTATGGTGCCGAATTGTCAACCCAATGCCCAACCTTCAATGAAGGCATGCCCATTCATGCTCGCACTTACCTGCATGTCTTTAACATCACTCGACCGCGGGGAGGACATGCAGACTCGACACAAAAGGCGCTCCAGCCAAGAATCACTCTATTGTACTACATTATTTGAGGGATTCACCTTATAGTTTGTCTCTGTGGCTAGTTGGTTTTGATATGTCTCTTGTTCACATTTGAAGCAGGGCATAGGCAGTAAGCATTCAAACAAAACTGAACCTGATATAGGATTTGCTAGATTAAATGTCTTAATAACATCTAGAAAAAGAATAATCCTGCATAAAAGTCTTTTGCCCTGATTGAAATGACATCAGTCAGAGTCCAAGATTCTGCTAAAGTGCCAGACTCTATCATGAAAACATGCTGATGTAAAGAGAAAATACTAGATTTCTTAGCATATTCCCAGGTTTATATTTCTGACAAATTTTTAGGACTTTCCTAGTACTGGAAGATTTCAACCTTGTTGAAATAAGACATCAGGCATGAGGTGGTAATTAATACTATGGATCAGACTGATACTGGCATTCCTCCAGATGTCTGGAATGACAGCATGGTTAAAGAAGATGTTATACACATGGTGAAAGGGACTATGACAATGCTATTAAAATCTATGGGACTGACACTTCTCTTTTAGCCAGTCATTTAGACTGCCAATATACTTTTAGCCTGTTAAAATTTTTGAAAGACCAAATTTGTTGTTGAGTGAGCCATTGTAGCATTTTGAATTTAGAGTGATGAATGGGTAGGTATTCTTGAGTACTCATGATTGAAATCTTCAGAGAAAGCAAGACTATTGGCAAAATGGAGTATCTCTATTTTGTAATGGATTGCTTTGAATATCAGCCTATAAACGGATTGTGTTCACTCCAAAAATATATATTCCCTGAGTAGACAAAAGTATATACTGTCTGAACAAATAAACTTATGGAATCGACTTGCTTTTTTCAGTGTTATCCTTGACTGATGCGCATATTCTCAGTAATTCACTTTTTCTTCTTATTTACTACCTGATGTTATAAGATGATTTTTTAATGGGTGATAGCATAAAGTTGCTGTGGTATTGAAAGGTGTATATTACACATATTTTTCAAGTAAAGAC
>NC_056749.1:336360383-336477883 GCF_019279795.1 Protopterus annectens
CCTTTGGGTTATGAATCTGTCCCTCCAGCACGTCCTATTTATTTCTGTGCTGACCATAACACCTCCATATGAAGTACAACATGACAATGTAATTGTTTTGGTTATTCCAGATCAATATTTCTGCCCTGTTACCTATGTCCAACGGCTTTGTTTTCTTTTCACATTTGTGTTTTTTAGCCATTCATGCTCAACTGCTTATATTTCATGATTTTTTTTTTTTGGGGGGTGGGCAGATTAATCTATTTTTGATGTTATGTGTGTACACATGCATGTACATACTGGTTTACTGACAGGCATTAAGCATATATGTGACAACATGCTTGTTCTGATTTGTGATTTTTACTTCATTAAGTGGCTAAGTTGCATTTAGGAAACATGCAATGCAAAATTGGTGTATACATATATTCAATTCTGGGTTGGTCCCTGCTCATATTCCAATACAAATAGCTAGTTCAAGCACATAGACTATTCATTGGTTACTCAACATTTTTATACAACCAATGAAGATAGTTTAACATCTAAATTCAGATTGGTCCATGCCTTTATAGTAGAACCAATGATTTAGAAGTGTTTTGTATGCTTTTTTATTGGCTATTCAATTTTACATTGACCCATGAAGAAGGAATATAGTTTTTAACATGTAAATATTAAGATTGGATGCAGTTTTCTGATCAACCAATAGTGTGTGTGTGTGTGTGTGTGTGTGTGTGTGTGTGTGTGTGTGTGTGTGTAGAATTATAGAAAAACTATGATCTATTTACATTTTATATGTGATTGATCCATGTTTATATATTAGAACAAATGACTTGGAAGTGTTTGAATGTTTACCATTGGCCGATTGTCTTTCACAATGATCAATGAAGAAGGGACAGCCTCTTCAGCATCCAGATGTTAAGAATGGATGCAGTTTTTCTTATCAACCAATAGAGCTTTACAAAATGTATGACATATTTACATTTCATATGTGATTGGTCTATGCTTTTATACAAGAACCAATGACTTAGAAGTGCCTGTATGTTTTTTATTCACCATTTGAATTTATAGTGACCAGTTAAGATGGAATAGCCTTTTTAGCATGCAAATGTCGTGATTGGCTATAGTTTTTGATCAATCAGTAGTTTTAGAGAAAACTATGACTAATTTACAGTTTTTATGTGATTGGTTAATAGACACTTTTTAAGAGAACATGAACTATTGAAGTTTTAAGACTTGAAAAAGGGATTATACCCAAAACCACTTGACTTTTTATGGTGTAATAGTAGCTTATTTTGCTATATTAAAGTATTTGTTTTATGCCTATTGCTGTGGTGGTTTCTGTACTTTGTTTCTACATGTGTATGTATGTATGTATGTATGTGTGTGTGTGTGTGTGTGTGTGTGTGTGTGTGTGTGTGTGTGTGTGTGTGTGTGTGTATATATATATATATATATATATATATATATATATATATGTCTACTTGAGTTGACCGAGACGCCAGTTCGCCGACACGCAGAAGACCGAGACCAAATGACCGAAAATGAAGGTGATCAACAAGGTGAAATCCCGACAGCCGAAAGACCAACATGGGGAACGTGTGAGCGCGACTCGGTAAATGTGCGATAGTGAGGGATTTAGGGTTAGGGTGCGGGAAAGATGAGTGTGCGGTAGTGTTGGACCTTAGGGTTAGGGTTTGGGTTAAGGTTAGTGGATATGTAGTTGTGTGTAATGTGTAGTTTACGTTTTGTGTGTCGGTGTTATGGTGTTCGGTTTTGTGAGTTGTCGGTATTGTGTGTTTTCAGTCGTTTGGTCTCGGTCTTCTGCGTGTCGGCGAAGTGGCGTCTCGGTCAACTAAAGTAGACCCATATATATATATATATATATATATATATATATATATATATATATATATATATATACACACACACACACACACACACACACACACACCCACACACATAAGAGCGATCGTGGTTGCTTATTTTTTACATATGCATACCTACCTGTAAGAATTCTTATAATAATGTGACAATATTGCCTGTCATAAAAGAGAATAATAAATGAATTTGTTGGGGGCATGGCAGAAACCAGTTAAAGTTTTGTGACTGAATATATAAACAAAAAATAAAAATTCAAAGATACATGTTAGCTAATTTTATTCATTAACAGCAAGAGAAAAAATGTATAGCTTCCAGTTCTTCAAAAGCTGTAATTTTCCTGTCAGAATTTCAACTGCTTGCTTAAGAGAAAGAGAATTCAAAATGGGCCACTCGATAAACGGTACTCAGGATTCTTGTGTTAAAAAGGTATTCAGTCAATAATGCCTTGTTTACAGGATGCAGTATTTAAAATAGGCAAACTGGATGCCAAAATAGAAAGTTCCAAAGAAGAGACCAGAAAGATGATGGAGCATTTAAAAATGATAATGAAACAACCAAGTGTACAGATTAAAAGTATGGAAGAAGCTTTATTTGATTATGAAGGAAGAGTAACTGAAGGTGAGTCTTCAACTAAATTCATTTTAAAACAAAATAATTGCCTCCTAGATGAAGTTGATGATTTCAAAAATAGATGGAGACAAATTAACATTAGAATTTATGGTATATCCAAAAAGTATGAGGGAGACAACATAATAAACTTATTAACAATGTGGCTACATAAAACATTACATCTACCTGTAACTTTATCTTTTGGAGTTGAAAGGGCACACAGATGTCTGAGAGCACCTTTGAAGCAGGAAAACTCGCCACCAAATTAAATTAAACTGTCTCTTTCAATAAACACACCACACCAAATGACATTTGATGACTTTTATTAAACTTCCATAAACATAATTTTATTGAACAATATTTTAATTTATTAATCACAGCATGAACATAAATAAAAACCATTTACTAGGGCAGCATAACCTCGCTCACCCTAACCAAATAAGTAGCATTACTCACCTCCACTCGCTTACTTTCCTTATCAAGCAGCATTCCATCGCTCACTTTCATTCAAACTCATTGATATAAGTATCCAACACCAGAGGGGGAACAGAAGAAGATTGTTCCCTCTCATTCACACCAAACCCTCAGTAAACTCCAAACAAAACCTAAGTTAACATACAAGAGCACTAAACCACAATCATTCAGGTGTACTCCATCCTCACTTAACCAAACTGGGTCCCTGTCACTGACATCTTAATATTCAGTGGCCATCATCTGTCAGTCTACACATTATCAACCATACCCAATCCTTCAATATGTGACCACAGTCCAATATTTTGTAAAATCACATAACCCTGTCACCTGTGCAACCATACTAATCACTGCTAAGTCCACCTTGACTGACTGAACTGCCTAACGTTGTTCCCATGCCTGAATCAAATATTTCAACAATATTCCTTTCCACCAAAATCCTTCCTCCTCAGGCAGATGCAACACAAACTTTAACAAAATTTTGCAATGCCCTACCAAGCATCCGTCCATTCCAAGCCATCCTGACACACATCATCTGGCAACACCAATGGCTCATACACCTGCCATATTGTCTCAATGAAAATTAACCTTTTTTCCTGCAACTTCTCCTGCTAGACCTTCCATGCCAGGAAAATTGGATCTAGCTCACAACAGTCAACATCCCTCCTCCAATCATCCTTCCATCTTGCCAACCAGTGAGCTGGAAACCCCCCCCAAAATATGACCCCATCCCAATACCTTTTGCCACATCTATAAACAATTGCAGAATCCCTTGAACAACCCAATCCATCTGAGAAAACTGTGCCATTAACCTGCTCCAAAAAAGATGACCACAGTGCATAATCTTCACACACCAACTTGTTAACCCTCAGCCAGAGATGTTTGTTTTTTCCTGTTCAACAAAATGGATACATACCCACAAAAAGAACAACCTGGGTCAACTGCCTGACATGCAGACTTCAGGAGCATGAAGAGCTCCATGACTTCCATAATCTGCACCTTGTCCTTAGATTTCCCCTCACATCTTTCCTTTCAAATGGGTTACATCCACAGCTGCTAAACAAAACAAACCATGGCCTGCATCCACTAGTAATCTGCAAACAATGCCTTGCTTAAGCCTTCTAACTTCTACCTAGCCAACTGAACTCCCAATTCCTTACACATGCCCAAAAACATCCTCATACCTTCCAATGCTTCATCAAACCCTTCCAATACTCTTACAAAGTCATCCAGATAAGGTATTGCCTCCTGACTGCCTACCCACTGCTGCCAAATCCAATTGGTTAACAGTGCTAAACCTCTCAAAGTAGCACAAGCCACCGAGCATCCCATTGGCATAGCCTTGTCAAATTAAAACTTAAACCCAATTATCCTGCCCAACAATGGCCACTCTTCCTCTCAAACCGGTAATAAATGAAAAACTGATTTAATGTTTACTGTCTCTAAACATGGTAATGACATGGACTACATCATCCAAAGAGGCATAACTGATATTGGCATCATCTCCTGAAATAAAATCATACAAAGAATTCCCCTTGGAATAAGACCAGTGGTAAATCAAATAAATGTTGATACTGACTTCTTCAGAACCAACTTCAATGGAGAAACCTTAAAGCTGTTAAAGGGAGCAATTTGAAATTGACCAATAACCTAACTGTATGCCATTCTTTCTCTTGCAAGCCTTACAAAATCTCTTCCTTCCCCTGCATGGAATAAAGTTGAGCCCTCCCTTGTCACCCGGACTTAATAGAAAATCCCTCAGGAATCCCATCTATTAATTCAATGCAACTGCTGAATCAGAAAATTCCCACTGCTTTGACTATCCTGAAATCCAGTAAATGATAAAGGTAACGCACTGAATTCAGTGCACTGCAAACTCAAATTAACCAATATACCTTCCCATTTGCTACTTGTCCAGCTGAATGTATACCTACACACTTTGAACAGGTATGTGAAAACCTACATGCCACCCACAAGCAACCAACCACATTAAAGGCCCAGCATGCCTCCTTCCTCACCCCCAACCCCTCTGCTAATGGCTCCAGGGCTATCTACCATAGTGGCTAGTCAAATGCCAGGATGTCTCACATCACAACTCAGTGACTTATCCACCACCTACCGCTTTCAAAACCTCTGAACGTACCACCATTAAACATTCCAGACCCACAATCTCTGTGCCTCACAGATTGTAAGAAAATCAGCCAAGAGTGGTAAGGCCAAAGGTAGTATCCTTCTCCATCCAAACTTCCATGTAAGAAATGAAGCCTAACACCCAGTTGTCCCAAGTCCATGGCAACAGTCTATGTATCCTCTGCCCCAGGGCTACTAAAACTGCCAAAAGTTTTTACTGTTTCTGGTTTATGATTCCATCAGACATTAAACCCCATCCACATCATTTAATTGAAAATATCAAGATACTCCCACTTCCAGATCTGTATTTATCTAAAAATGGTATGTGAGGGGTCAAAAGACCCCCCCTCCTTTGCCCAGGGGCCTGCGTAGCTAACCAGTCACCTGGCCAGATTCCAAAGTGTGACCCAAGTTCATGCTGTTGGGACTCCACCACACCTGTGGATGATCTCAAACTCCCCATAATCAAAACTAAACCTTCCTCATTGCTAAAAGTATTCTTGTGAAACCGTCCCCTTCTCTAAAAATGGGGCCCCCAAACCTCTGTCATTCTTCAGCCATACCACCTGCTTTACTCTGCCCCTGATGTACCTCATCCTCACCTGTCCACACACTACTCCCTAACCACACCAACCACATAGCATTACCTGTGATAACACTGTGCACTGCTCCAGTGGCAAGGACTTCCACCACAGCAGTATTCGTCACCTGTCAAGTCCACTTTCCATGGGCCACTGGTTTATGCAAACTCTGCTCTTCTACCATCTGCAGGTGCACCATGCTTCATTCCAATGTCTGGAGCCACAACTGTGACAGCATCTATCAACTTCTGTGCTCCTCTCTGAAAAATGACATGACCTATCAAAACATAAAAACCTTAAGAACTCTGAAGTAGAGAGGGAGAAAAAAAATTACTAAAGCTTACAAATCATATAGGTATAAAATGATCTTATAAATATTAAGATAATAGCTTCAATGTCATACTATAACAGAAACTATGGAGCAATTATTAAAGACCTGAGGGAAGGGAATTGGAGAGCTGATATAGGGAATAACATGGAAAAGGATAATTCTGATAGTTTAAATAATAAAGCTGAGGTGGTAGTAGAAAATAGCACGCCACACTTGAGAAAAGTAAAGAACAAACCATGATGCTCTTTGATACAATAGAAAATCAAACATTTTTATTAGTGGAAAATATTAGCTGAGGAGAAAACGTAGATTGAAGCAGAAAACATATAGTTGTATGAATTATATGAAAAGAACAAAGCTTAAGAGTTGAGAATAGTGAAGTAAAGGACAACAAAAAGATGTTTTACAGGCATATAAGCAATTACAGTATAAATTTATTCACATTCATTAGCCAAAATGGCACAGGGTCAAGCCCATCCACGTGACTCCCCACATCCTGAACAACAGGAACACCAAACACCCCTGACCCACCAAACTTGCTCCACTATGGACCCATGGTAACACTTGTTCCTATGTCCACAGAGGTTTCAAATCTCAGTGTTTATTTCAGGCTTTCTACATTTCAGCAGTCTGACACCTCGCGGAAGCTCATTGAGCATGTGATTACTGGAGCGCATGCCACTCTGCCCAATAAATGCAAACCATGAAATTTATAGGTATGAAATCAGATAACACTGAAACATCAGTTCTTGCCAACACTGTTTATTGTGAAACAAGACAAAGCAAAGTTAGATTGGTTAGAAGTATATAATAATGGTTGTCCAAATATTTCAGCACAGACTGTGCTACTGGGCTAAATGGTTTAAAGGCTATTTGTTAAGGGAAAATAAGTAACCAAATGTCAACAAATTTAACTTACATATTCCAAAATCTAATCCAAACAATCTAAAAGCTATTACAACATTGGTATGTCCCAGAGCTACAAAGACAGTCACATGGGTATCATTCTAAAAAGTTAGTTCATTAAATGAACCATCTAACTATAGAGTAGAACATTTAACCTGGATTCTTGGAAAATAATGCTTGAGATGGTTGCAATTCAGCTATACTCAATACAAGAAAAAGAGACAGAGATAGCTATTAACATGTTTTCTGTCAAGGTAAATGATGTAATGCAAATCTGATCATGTTTTTTAGTCCAACAATTGATGCCTTATACACTGGGATTCCATCCAACATTATATACCTAGGTTTTGTAAAAGCTTTTGACACTAGCACAAAACAAATTTTGACAAGAATGGACTGATTGTTTGCACAGCTAGCCTACTGTGCTGCACCAGAATGGGGGATGGTAGCAGATTCAACCATCTGCTAAACCAAGGAATATTATCCCCCACTTTTTTTTTGTTGTTTCTCTTTGGCATCCCCTTTCCCCACCCAAGACACCACAACATATTGTGCTGTGATTAACCTAACAAGTGAAACACAGCTGCCAACACCATCAATAACCAACATAACTGCCCAAAATACCATAATGGAAACAAAAAGTCTTCAAGCAACCAACAAAAGTGAATGATAACCACCCCATGGCTCTGTGCACATTCTTCCAAATTCCTTAGAACTCATGCCAACCACACCCTTTTGCTAAAGCAAAATCCCCACAAAAAACTTGCTAAACAATAAGGCAGATGAGAACAAAAAAAATATATGTACATATGTGTGTGTGTATATATATATATATATATATATATATATATATATATATATATATATATATATATAATTTACAAGACCTACAATACCTGTGCTCACTCCTCATGGCCAACCATTATTAATCTAAGGCCTCCCTGTTGACCCCAGTACCTACTGGTCATCTTGGAGGTAGTACTTGCAAGTAGGATGCTCATATCAAAATCTGATCCCTTACCCAGTTACACTAATCAAAACCAGTTTAGCCCATCCTTACATTTATTACATCATTTCTTCCAATCCCTTCTACTTTCCCAATTTAAGCCTTCCATTCCCACCACAATAACTAGCTTTCTTCCACTAACATCTTAACTCCTATTATTATTCCTACCTGCCTACACCCAAAGATGTCTCTAAACAAATTGGTTTGTTCCCCTGACCTAATTTATTGTTAAATTTATATATATCTTAAAAAAAGATCAAATATTAAAAACAGCATGGTCCAGGCAACCAATTAAAACTGGTGAACATGTAGCAAGGTATGGCAATGATTATTCTAGTGAAGTAATGAGTAAAAGAAAATCCAGTTTACCAATGTTCCAGGAATTTAAAAAGAATGATAGTAAAAACCACTTTGGTGTTTCCTGGAAAGGTCAAATTATTTATTTCTGAAGAAACTGAAGTATTTCATATGCTAAAGGAAGCATTCACTTTTGTTAACAATAAAATCCTTAATAATACTGAAGAGATGGAGTGGAATAATATATCTCTCAAGAGACAAAATGAGCTGAATTCCTGGAAAACTGCTTCTATAATTAAAAAACTTAAAAGAAAGTGACTGATTCTCTGATTGTAAGACTTATATTTTCAGAAACAACAGACATGACCTTTAAGTAAAACGTTTGTAATGGACTTTAAGCTTCAAAAGATATGCTAATATACCTCTATATTTTAATCTAAAATATTTGTCATGATGAGGAATATAAATGGTTAGTTTTACTGTTTTACTGTATTTAAAATGAATGCTTAATATATTTCATATAACGAAATGTTTAAGTATATTTATAAATATTAAGCAAACACTTCCTGTAAGAGAATCTCATTAAATTATAAGGAATATAATTGATACTTTTACAGCTATATAAGTTGAACATTTTATTTTATTTGTTTAACTTTGCTTAGGAGAAGCATTGCTGGGTTATCTGTAAGTCAGATCTAAATATTATGCTAATTAGAAGTATTAAAGTTCTGGTGATTTTGTTTTCTTTGTTCCTGTGTAACACATTCCTTTAGCAGGTAATTTATGAAGGAAGTAACACTTAAGACA
Organism: Protopterus annectens; assembly: GCF_019279795.1. Lineage (NCBI taxonomy): Eukaryota > Metazoa > Chordata > Ceratodontiformes > Protopteridae > Protopterus > Protopterus annectens. The sequence goes on from NC_056749.1 coordinate 336,369,379, forward strand.
GCTTGACAAAAAAAAGGACTGGTCCAACTATGTCAGAATGTTGGATTCTTCCTTCCCTTGCCTCCCACCTTCAGCTGTCCTGAAGAAACTCTAGGTCAACGATCATTATTGATATCTGTGAAAATAAGAACTTTCATTTTCATTCTTTTTTCTCATATATATATATATATATATATATATATATATAATATACACACACACATATATATATATATATATATATATATATATATAATATACATATAATATACACGCACACACACACATATATATATATATATATATATATATATATATACACACACACACACACACACATATATATATATATATATATATATATATATATATATATATAATATACACACACACACACACATATATATATATATATATATATATATATATATATATATATATATATATACACACACACACATATATATACATACATATATATATATATATATATATATATATATCTGTGAGAAATCGACCCAAAACAGCACCTTGCTTTATATCAAGCTGTTGCTGACATATAATTTGCTTTCATTTTGTTGAATGTTAACAGCATATGCTGTAATGTTATTAACTCTAACTGCGCATATTGACAGAAAGAAGTAAGGTCAGATGTCTGTTACTGATTTGAAAAGTTTCAAAGAATTAAGAAGAATGAAAAACATATAGGAAATGAGAAGCTGCTCTATGCTTTGAGTTTTCATTTTGACATGCTCTAATTAAATTCTAATGTCAGGATGTGAAACTTAGATCAGAACAAAAGTTCACAAGGGCTAAAAACACACATTTAAATTAAACAAGCAGGAAAGCCTTTATATATAGTCAGGATTGCTTGTAAAACTAGAATAAATAAAAAGAGTGTTATGAATAATATGCAAATGCACAATAAAAGTCTTGGTGAGTACCTTCACGAGGTGGACCCTGTTTTCACAAAATCTCACCAAGGCAACACTGATATATAGACTGTATTTATATAGCATATATCATGGACAAAAGTAGGTCAAAAATTAGAGAGACAGCTGGGTGCACAAGACCCATGATAAAAAAGTGCCCAATCCTTGTAGGTGGTGTCAGGACTGGAAAAAATGACAGTGTAGAATCCATAAAATACGGAAACATTCCTACAATGGGGCCAGGCCAGGCCAAAGGGGAGGATGCCACCTGTTGTAGAAGGAAGTAGCAGTCCACAAAAATCATAAAAACTGATAGGGCAAAGAAGAGTCATAAAGATGATAGAGAAAGAAATTATTTATTATTACTATTATGCAAAAAGCCCAGAAATTACAGACACAAGATATACAAAATGATTGAGAGAGAAATTAGAGGAAAGAAAAATACTTCCCCAAGAAAAACTGTCAGAAGCTTCAAATGAAAATGTGCGTTCATTAATACAACAAATTTGTGAAAAACAATACATAGATCAAGAAACATTGATCTGGTTGGAAAAAGAAGCATCTGAGGAAGTGCGAAAATACAAACAACAAAACAGAGATATTTGAAAAGTATAAAAAAAAAACATGGACATGGAAAAGAAAAAGAGATTTGATATGATGCAATATTTATGCAATATTTATGCAAAGGAGAAAGCAAAATGAATCAATATAAAGAAGGCAGCCCCCAAAGATTTTCGAAGAGAAAGGCCAAGGCATCTGGATATGGAACATTTCACAATAAAAAAATATCACAAAGATGGAATGTAGAAAAGAAGATTAGTAAAGTAAAAGTTAAAAAAAATAGAAGTTGAAGTTATGGAGTGTCTGCAAAGTGAAGGATTTGATATAGAAGGGCAATATAAAACAGACTATGCTCTCCACTCACACGGATTTTATTAAGCCACTCCACAGAATTCTTCTTTTTGAAAAAAACATTAACACTGTCAACACCACAAGTGCGTTTTCATCTTCTAGAGACTTTGTCAGATGTAATGAAAATGCATACTTATTACAAAACCTATATACCCTTTCCTTAATTAATACTGTGCTTCTATTGGTAAATGGTCAAGTACTATTACATACACATATTAAACATTCTACTACATAAAATAAGTTAAAAAACTTTAATACATATGTTCTAAAACTATGCATATTTAAATAAAACTTACTTCCTATCTTTAACTTCATCTCATTTGTGCATATATAAATATAAAATAATAAAACTGAATTAATAACATTCTAAAACACTTTAATTCCAGTATGACCTAAACTAATAACACCATCTTATGATTAAAAAGTTAATTACACATTATAACTACATAGCAAGTATACTAAAATGTGGTACATTTTTTTATATAAAAAACATACTCACAATACAAACACCTTAAAATAAACAGTTCTACTTAAATTTTTTAAGCAAACCTGTTATTTAACTTTTAGTTTTTCACATTTGTGTAAAAGTCAGTATAACTATGCAGCCTTTAACTTTAACATTGGAGCCAGTGAGACTGCATCATTCAGTCCTGGAAATCTTGTTGCTTCTAATGATAGTTGCAAAAGCAATTCTTTGTATTCTATAGATGTCTCCCATGGGCCTCCTCTTACATCTTTTTGCACCACTTTTAATAAAAAAAAGCTGAATTTTCCTTCCTGACAACTTAACTTGTGTCTATATAGGGCATTATTGGTGCATTTGGTCCTAATCTCATAATTATGCTCATGTATTCTATTTTTCAACTTTCTTTCCGATTTCCCTAAATAAAAAGCCTCACAATGGTCACATAGCACTATGTAAACTATTCCAATAGTTTCACAATTCGCAAAGTGCCTACTACTAATCAATCTATCCCTGCTGCTGACTAGAGCAGTGTCTCTTGTATGTATATACAGGCATTGAGAGCATCATCCACATTTAAATGTTCCATCTCTACCCTCTCTACCTAGGACCATCTTTATTACCCTCTAAAATAGCTTTTATACTTTTACCTCTTCAGTACGTGCATTTTAACGGGTTATCAAAAATACCTTCCAGGTCTGATATTTGTCGAAACCTAGTCCATTCTCCCTCTAAGGTTTTCCTTATCCAAACTGCATCTCTATTAAAGACGGTCATAAAATTTCCTTCACCTTCATTATTAACTAATTTAACCTTCCCATTCTTAATCCTGCAGTGTCACCTAAGATGGGCTTAAACCTATCCTGTCTCCCATCTATAACCTCTTGTTCTATCTTCTTAATAAATTAATTTTGGTAACCCCTTTCTTTAAACATTTCACTCAACTTCTTACATTTCTGTTCAAAATCACACTCCCTTGATGTCATACGACTACCCCTCACGAATTGTCCCTTAACAATTCTTTTTTTCTAATGTAGGGGATGCGCACTGTTAAATGCTAAATATGAATTCGAGAAAGTTTCTTTTCTATATATTTTTGAACTAAAATAGCCTTTCAATTTATCAATAGATATGTCCAAATATTCCAGTTTATCTTTATCAATTTTATAAGTGGAATCCAAGAAATCAGTAGACTCTGAAATATACTTTAAAACATACTTTCAGAACCAAACCCTAAAAAGCACATATCCATGTAGCGCTTGTACATTTTCCAATACTTTGCAAAATGGGAGTTTATAATATATTTCTCTTCCCAGTTTGTGAGAATGATGTTGGCGTATGTTGGGGCACATCTTGGTCCAATCATTACGCCTTTTACTTGCTTAAAAAACTCTCCTTCTTAATGTATAAAATTATTTTTTAAAACCAATTCCATCAAGGTTAAGATAAGATAAAAATTTTTACGGTTAAATTTCTCATATTTAACTAATGCTTCCTCAAACCATTTAATACTTTCCTCATATGGTATCGAAGAAAATAAATCTACTATATCAATAGTTATGAATATAATTCTTCCATCATAAAGCTCATTCGTTATACTACATAGTAAATCCCAGGAGTCTTTTACCACTCCTTGGCCTCCGAGTCACATAGCTTTGAGCTTACTATCCAACCATCTACCAAAGGTGCTGTTATTGAACCTTCAGAGGCCACTATTGGCCTCATAGGTGGATTTTCTATGTCTTTATGCACCTTTGGGATACCAAATATCATTGGTATTCTGGGTTTGTCTATGTACAAATACTTAAAATTATTAATGCATATTGAACCTTCCAACAACAAGTCATTTAAAATTACATACATTTTTCTGTTCCCTATATTTATTTAATTAGTAGAAACTTTAACATATTACTTGTATCTTCTAATATATTCATCATCTTAGCTTCGTACACCATTTGGTCCATGAGCACTGTAACCCACCATTATCTGGTCCCATAACCCTAACAGAGGTATCATCTCTCAATCCTTTTAATACTCTGTTTTCTTCCTTTGATAAATTGAAACCTATCCCGTTTTTTGAGAATTCCAACCTTATTTTCTTCTCCATTAGAACCTCAAAATTGTTTAATTGTGGATGCAAAGGTGGGTTAAAAGTGCTTTTCTTTTTAATTCTCCTGAACCTCACAGATTTGAATTCTGTCCTTTAAACAATAATTCTAAATTTTTCTTCCTTAGGAATAGTTTTAAATTTATCAAAACCTTACCAAGATCCGCCTTCCTTTTTGGTACAAATTTAAAGCCTTTTGATAGTAATGAAAAATAAAAAAAAACGCACTTGTGGTGTTGACAGCATTTATGTTTTTTCAAATAGAAGAATTCTGTGGAGTGCCTTAATAAAATTTGTGTGAGTGGAAAGAACAGAGTCGTAGTCTGTTTCATATTGCTCTGCTGTTGTATTTGTGAACATATTTAGAGCAATTGCTTTCCTGGTTGTATTTGGTTTTGATATAGAAGGTCTAATACAGATTACACCACAGCATGATGGAGTGAGTTCCCAAAGTAAGGAAAAATAGGAAGATCAGGAGACATCTGAAGAAGAAATATGGACATGGGAAATAAAAAGAGATTTAATATGGTGTAATATTTATGCAAAGGAGAAAGCAAACCTAAGCAATACAAAAAGAGCAGCACCAAAGATATTTGAAGAGAAATACAGGCAAAGGAAACCAGACAGGAAAACTTCACAATACAAAAAATAAGAAAACAGAGGAAAGTAAGAAAAGGAGATTAGTAATTGAGAAGTTAAAGAAATAGAAACTGAGGTAGTGGACTACCTGCAAAGTGAAGGGTTCAGTGTAGAAAATCGATTGCAGAAAGCACCACAACAGGACAGAGTAATGGATATCCAAATTAAGGGAAACCAGTGGAACAGGAAGCAATTGGTCTGGTGCCATATCAAGATATTTTGGAGTCTTCCACAGGGAACCAGTATGAATGTTCACTTGAATATAGACAGCAAGGAAAGGAACAGGAAACTATAGAAACTCTGATGCAGTCAATGTTGAGGAGCGATAGGCCAGTGAGTTCCCATATGACAAAGCAACAGATGACACAGGATGAAATTGAAGAGAAGGTGCCATATGAAGATGTTATAGAACCTTCTATAGAATGGCCACAGGAAATGGAAAACAAGGGATGTCCCCTCAGTTTGGAAGAAAATGAGCTAAGAGAAAAGTTGCTTGATTTAATAGAGATGGATAGATATATTAAGATCAATGAGAGAAGTAGACTGCAGAAGGTCAATAAAACATAAAACGTCAGAAGTCTGATAAAACAAATTAATGTAGTAAATAGGACTGTCCATAGAGATCCATGTGATGTAAGAGAAGTAAACAGGATATATTACTTGCTGCTAAATTAATAACTGATAAAGTTCTACCCCAAGAACACAGGGTAGAGAGGGAAAGGAAGGGGGGAAATTGAATACCATCATGGAAGTATCAAATAGAGAAAAGTATAAAGCAATTAAGACAGGAAATGTTACTGTTAGAAGAATATAGAATATGGAACAGATCAACACAAATACTAAGAAAGATAGATATGATAAAAGCAGTGTGCAGTGTTAGAACAGACCAGGATCTATCATGCACTATATAAATTAATCAAAAATGTCAGCGCAGGCAGAAAAACTTAGAAGGTACAAAGATAAATATAAAGGAAAAGTGCAAAATATGCAATTTATTGATGACCCAAAACATTTTTATAGAGAATTGGGAAACAAGGTAAAACAAATTGAAAGACCACGAAAAAAAATAAAAAATAGATACATTTTGGACAAGTATCTATGAAGATCCTCTGGAACATAAAGATGCTAAATGGACAGAAGAAGTAAAATAAAGAATAAGAAGTTTAAAGGTGCAGGACATGAAATGGGATGAAGTAACAGCTAGAGGAATTGAAGCAAAGTTAAGAAAAGGCTCTAATTGGAAAACCCCAGGCCCAGATGCAGTACTTAACTTTGGTTAAAGGTATTAACATCTTTGCACAAAGATTTAGCCATGACTAAGAACTATTTATATCCACACCCTGAACAGACACCAACCTGGCTAACAACAGGAAAAACAATGCTCCTACTTAAGAGTGAATGTACAAGCTAAACTAAAGCTTACAGACCAATAACTTGCCTTCCAACAACATATAATCTATACACAGGAATCAGGGGCGGCTCCTGCTATAGGACTGCAAGCCCATCCAAGACCTGTAAAATGGGTCCCCCACCTGTAAAATGGATAAAATAAATTCCCCATTCCCCCCACTGTAGAACATATTAAAATAAAAATTCTTGGACTGGCTGCTGTGTTAGGTAGTCCAGATAGGGAAGGCAGGAAACTCCACCCTTCCAGCCCAAAGATCTGTACAGAGACAGGTAGGGTGTTTATGGAGGACAGAGAATGTAGTGTGCATGTGTGTGTGTGTGTGAAATGCCCCAGATGATTCATGGTGGTGGGTAGAGAATAAGGCTTGAACCCTGTACCTTGGGCCCAAGTGACAAGAGCCTGAATTCCCTACCCACCACCATTTGTAAAACATTTTCAGATTTTTGCCTCATATTTGTTCTGTTCCCCATAAAATCTGTGCTTTCTGTATTTTTGTTACTTTACTTAACACAGCCAATAGTGCAGTATTGCAGTGGTAGCAGTGTTGCCTGACAGCTACAGGTTGTCTGGTTTGATTCTTGGCTGGGTGCCTTCTGTGTGGAGTCTGTATGTCCTCCCTGTGTTTGTGTGGGTTTGCTCTGGTGTCCTCAGTGGATATTTGTCCCTATTTTTTGGACTGTATTCCCCCATTATTAGCTTTGTCCAGGCTTTTGTGCCAAGGTTGAGAGCTATGGTGATAACTGAACTCACTGAATATGTTTGGGGGCTGTATTCCCCCATTATTGGCTTTGTTCAGGTGTTTTGTGCTAAGATGTTGACAGCTATGGTGAGAACTGAATTCACTAAATGGTAGCCACTTAAGTTTCAGTCTTACTTTCTTTCATAAAAAATAGATGATTTGGCATAGTGGTATGTTGCTCTGGCTGTATTGCACAGGGTCCTGGGTTCAATACTTGACAGTGAAATGTATGGTGGTAACACAGCATTTTATTCTAGCAACTTTCCAACATAATACAAGCAATGTTTAAAATGTGCCCCTGGTTTTTAGGCTTTTGTCCCCCTCTCCAAATAAATTTTAGTTTTTTCCAGATTTCTTGTGCTGCAAAGTTCAGAGATACAGCGGAGTGTCAAGTAGATTTTACAAGGAGCTGAGAGCTGCTGGGGAACAAAAGTTTAGTGCTGCTTATGCCAAGTCTGCTTATATTGTAAATAGCACAACAGATAGTGTACTTGCTTTTGATGCAGAAGGCTGTGGGTTCTACTCCCACAGTAGGTAGATTCATTGCTGATACTGTACTTTGTTGTAAAGGGGATGGATGCTGCAGTCCTCTTTGGCGAAGATACCTAGTAACTATGAACCTGTTATCAGTTTGCCATCCATTCCCTATTGTGATATTACTAGCATTATCATTTTTTTAATGCAACATAGGCAATTTATTCCTCAAAGGCAACAGGCACTTTGTAGATGAAACAATGACATATAAAGTTGTTTGCTAGCAGTAACCTCTTCATTAGTTAACAGATTTCTTTAATGTAGAATTATTTAGATGGCTTTTACTTCTTCAGAGATTGTGCATATTTACTGACACTGGTGGACTGTAGAAGTTTGAGTAGACTTTTATAATGGAAATGTTCTGAATTGGGCAGTTTTGTTATTATTGGTGCATGCATTTTGTTTCATTGTTTACTGGAAAAATGTTCAAAACAATAAATTTAAAATGCCGTCTAACAACTGTACTGTATTGCACAAGGAATATAATTTAATACAGTCAGGAAGGTGTATCAAAGAGCATGTGTATGTTTCATGTTTAAGGGGCCTATGATTTGAAAACAGCCCAAAATTAATCTTTTTTGTTGTTTCATACTTTGAGCTTATGGGTTGTTATCTACTCATTTGGGCATTGAACTGTTTTACAAAATTAATTTTTATCTGCCACTGGCAAAATGTATTTTCTTTGAATGTGGGTTTCAATGCTGTTTCAATGAATGTGAGTTTCAAGGGCAGAGAAGTTTTAATGCTAAGTCTATTTTCATTGTGAGACTGCACTGCTTTGTTTAGCAGATATCTATTAGGGTTTATGCAGTAAAATGTAATAAAACTTTCAAATGAAATCCATATCATTGCAGAAGTAAAGCAGTATGCACATTACAGTGTTTATGGCAAATGGGACGAAATAACCAAGGAATGGGACATTGGAATGGCTGCAAGGGGGACGCTCCATTCGACCATGATTTTGTGAGGGGGGGAGGGCAGGAAACTTAGACAGCCCTGGCTAAACTATACCTCTCATTTGTCCAGAATTTTGCAGAAATTAATAGATTTTTGCTTCTTATTTTTGGTTTGTTCCTCATAAAGTTTGTGGTTTTCTGCCAGATCATTTAGGAATGAAGTCACTAAATAATGACAGACACTGAGTTTCAGACGTCATAACCTTCAGAAAAAATGCATGCTAAGGCAAGACCTGTTATTCTATCAACTGTCTTTTTAGTACTGTTTGTATGTTCCCCCAATATATTTGGCCTTATCCAGATTTCCTGCATTAAGAGGTTGAGAGGTACATGGAAATAAATCGCTTTATACAATTAGGAATATCCAAACCTCTCAACTGTCTCCAATTCTGGCTCAAAATGTTGCTCACCCCCTAATAATCCCTCTGCAAAATGGCAATTTTGGAAGAAAACGTGGAGGATTTGATCAGAGTTATAGATTACTTTTATTTCAGAAATGCATGTAGATGCTCTTATTTTGCTCAAGTTAAAAGTACTAATTGTAAGAAGGCATCCCTTCTTTGACAGGTTCCCAGCTGTATTGTGTCGCAATTTTATATTTTTGCATAACATATTTGGTCTGTTTTTCATAAAATTATGGTTTTCTGGCAAATTAGTAGCAAATCATTAAAGATTAAAGTTAGGAAGTAATGGCAAACATTTGAGTTTCAGATTTCATACCTTTCAAAAATTCATACTAATGCAAGACCTACTACTATTCTATTATCTTTCTACGTTTATAACAGAAATATTTAAAAATTGTCTTTTGGGCCTGTGTCCTATGGCTTTGTCCAGATTTCTTGCTCTGAGGTTGAGAGGTATGAGTGTCAGAGCCATCACCATCAGCCAGAGACATTTCAAACTGTGACCTACTTGTTACACTCCACCCCCCATTGTAGTGGCTCTGGATGTGTCCAAGCAAGGCAAGGAGCAGTTATGCAGGGTAAGTGTGCAGAGTATTCACCTATCCACAAGTATGACCGTGGCTTTTCATCTGTCCTTGATTTTGCAGAATGTTCTGTTTTTTTGTCATATTTTTATACTGTTGATTTATGCTTCTTATTATTCAGAAAATGCATGCTGTTGCAGTGCCCTGTTGCTCTGTATTAAAGTAGCAATGCTTTAATGACCATCAGGTAAGCTTGTCGGAGATTGTAAGATGCAAGTATGCTTTAATAAGCATACTGTTAAAGAATTACCAACATTGAAAGCCTTTTCATTGTTGCCATGCAGAGAATATTTACATAACTAGATAACGTATAGGCCTTAGGTATTGAAATGCATATGACAGTATTTGTAATAAAGGACAGGATTACAGTATTTTCAGAAGCTCATTACATTTGTTGAGACTTGCAGTTATCTTTGCAGGCTTTACCCGTAAACTAAACAGAATGCCAATCTATCATGTGTGGTCCATAACTTCGGCAGTAATCCTTTAAGCAATTTATCTTGAGCTTGTTTCGTGTTCGCAGTTCATTTTTTACTTTGATCATGTGTTCTCCATGAAACAAGTAGATAGTTGTTGTCAGGCAGCAGGTCATTTTTGGATAAGAAACATTTTTACAAGTGGAGGTATCACAGAGATTGCTACTTTCAGCATGTTACTTGGTAATTTTATAAAGCTGAATATAAATTATAATTAGAACTGCAGTGCAAGGAGAAGTGGTTTAAGCTGAATGCTGCTCATTTTTTTTTATACTTGATTTTGACTGGCATTCCAGTAATGTATTTAAAAAGCAATTTATTTTTTCATGCCTCACAACCTTTGTGCTTCCATCTAGATATTAAGTAAGTTGTCATGTAGCCAATGCATAGAAATATTTTTGTCTTCTATACTTCATTTTGTCTTGATTGAACTCTCGTAATGATGGTTTGGCACCCAGGGCAGTGTATTTAATTAAAGTTCCAGTTGTTGCGGTTTGGAGCATAGCTCCATCCCTATCTAGTTGGCAACACCCCTTCCCATTGGCCCCACCCATTCAGCTGTCACCTGCAGCCCCCCCTTTAATTAGAAGTCACCAGCCGCCTCAAAGTAACTGATGCTGCCAGAGTTAGATGAAAATTCAGTTATGGCAGCAGAACAAAAGGGCAATAAAAGAAAATCATATGGAACAAAGGATCATTTGTTAAGTAAAATCATACTGGAGAACAGTAAAAAGGGGAAGAATTTAAATATGTAATGGATTAACTATAAAAAAGCATTTGACAGTATCCCACATTCATGGAGAAAAGAGTGCTTAAAAATGTATAAGATACACGCTAAACTGATCAACTACATTATAGTGACAATGAAACAGTGGCAGACCACTTTGCAAGTAAGCCATGATAAAGGACAAATTATTATCCCAGGGATGAAAATTTCAAAGGGGGATATTCCAGGGTGACTCTCCTGTCACCGTTGCTATTCTGACTTGCCCTTAATCCATTAAGCTGTCTACTTAACAGCTTAGGCCATGGCTACAATTTTACTTCTAGGAAACAACTTCTATTTGTCAATGATTTAAAACTGTATAGCTCATCAGATGAGGAACTGAAAGCACAGCTGCAGGTTATCCAAACATTTTCAGATGATATAAGAATGACATTTGTTCTTGATAAGTGTGCAAACACAACCTTTAAAGCAGGAAAACTGCAACACCAAGAAAACATCAGTTTGGCACAAGAATGTGATATAAAAGAACTGGAGCAAGAGGGAGTGTGTAAATACTTTGGAACTGATGAAGGATCAACAATAAAACATGAACAAATGCAAACAGAACTTAGTAAGGAATACTTTAAAAGACTTCAATTCTGAAAACCGCATTGACATCTAGGAACAATGTCCAAGCTATAAACCAATTTGCTCTTCCTGTCCTAACTTACAGTTTTGGAGTGAATGACTGGCCCCAAAACATGTCGGATAGATTAGACAGGAAAACAAGAAGGATGCTTTATGCTCACCAAATGATTTATAAAAATCAGTGTATACCAAGATTTATATTCCCCATTCTGAAGGAGGGCTAAGCATCCTTGAAATTAATTACATGTATAAATCTGCAACTGTGGGACTCTGCACATATCTTCTGACCTCACAAGACCAAAATGTAGTGAAAGTTTTGAAACATGAGGAGAAGAAATTCAAGATGACTTCTCTGCTTAATTTAGCAGAAGCATATCGACGTCAAACAGGAATGGAAATCAAATCAGAAATAGATAAAAATCAAGTGGCAACTAAATGTGCCAAAAAAAACAAAAGAAGGAATATAAAGTGAAGGACTAAATGAGAAGGCAAGAAATGTGGAAAATGCATAAATATAGTTTCAAATATAGAAAACTTCTGGAAGAACCTCATGTTGATCAGGAACAAATGCAGGAATGGTTAAGGAGAGGCAAATTCAAACCAAGAGATGAAAGGTTATTATTGGCGGTGCAAGATAGTGGGCTGCATACACATTGGTTTACAAGTCCATTGAACATGTGGGAGAAACAGACAAATGTAGGTTTTGTAAAACCAAACTGGAAATAGTTGCACATTTTGTTGCTGGATGCGACATACTAATGGCAGAAGGACTGTATACTGAAAGGCATAATAATGTGGCAAGACTGTTGCACTGTGGATTGTGCTAACATTATGGTAATGAAGTGGCTGAACAACACTGGAAACATGAGCCACAAAGCATCATAAAAAATGAAGATGTCTACATCATATGGAATCATTCATTACCAACAGTTGAAAAGGTAGATGCTAGAAAACTGGATATAGTGGTCCAAGAAAAGAAGAAAAAAGTAGCATTGATCACTGAAATCACCACACCCAGTGACTACAGTGTCTTGAATACAGATAGACACAAATTCATAAAACATCCGGATCTGCAGGCAGAAATGAGATCAATGTGGAAGAAGATATACAGACAGTTCCAATAGTAGTAGGAGCAATGGATCTTATAAAAAAGAATCTACAATTGTATTTAGATATGCTACCAATACATGTAACTCTGTATGTATTGCAGGAGGAGTCATTACTAGGCACATTGTGGGTGCTGCAACAAGCACTTTTCGCTGACATCAAAGATTAAAACAATACTAATTTCATGAACTGTAATTGTACTTTGACTTAGGAATGGAGTACATTCCCATCATGGTATTAGAAACCCAAAAGATTTGGAGAAATAAAAAAAGAGAAATATCTAACATCTAAATGAATAAAAGAGCAGTATCAGTAAATTAACAAATATATATGCACGCACAATGATCTCTGTAGAGAGCTGATTATTAAATAGACCTTTGATGGGAAACTTCAAAAATACAACTTATAAAGAATAAGGTAGAATATTAGGGAAAACAAGACAGAAAATGTATTTAAATAACAGTCTGCTTATAAGATAGATATTTATTACATATACCTGCATATGGCAGAAATGTGAATGTACAAGATCCCGTATAATTTACATAGAAATCATAAAAAAAAAAAAAAAAATTGAAAATAATCTGAAAGCTGAAATATGAAACATGGTCATGTGAAGTTTGAAGCTTTTTGCATATTGTGTATTATTCCATTCACTAAAACTACCTGAAATAACTAATTTCATAAGTCAGATCTGAAATTTGAGTGTTATACTGCTAAATCGGTACATCCATTTTGATAGAAAGTAAGGTGGATTTTTCAGTATATGTTAAAAACCAGGAAGGGAGAATGGGCTTTGAATGAAGCACATTGTAACTTTTGAACACAATATACACTGGAAATATTTCTTTGCCTCCACAGAAATATCAAGACATTCTCTTTGACCTCTTCAATGTACATATTTTTCTGAAGTATTTTAAAATTTTATTTATTTATTTTACATTTGTTTATCGTGGAGGTCAAATGGGACAGAGCTGTCCATTTTCAGCAGAAGCCTGGGGAGAAAAGCTCCAGAACATATACATAAGATATTTACATGAGCATTGTGGTTTATACATTCAGTTATAAAAATATAGTAGATAATAACATGTGATTGCATAAGATACTTACATAAGCATAGTGGTTTAGATATACAATTAAAAGTATAGCAGGTAGTAACATATGATTGTTGTTCATACGGTATGTCTAGCAGAGATAATCTTGAAGATATATTGAACATAAGACAAGAAAGGAAAAACTAAAAATGGAGCAGAATATAGACAAGTTCATATGAGGTACATTGATATTTTAAGGTAGACGTGTCCAACCTGCGGTCCACGGGCCACATGCAGCCCTCAGAGTTCTTCCATGCAGCCCTCAACCTCTAATTGCAACATCGATGTACACATACCCCAAAACACTTTTTTCGTTTTGTGTTTTTCGCTCCCGTGACCTGTAACACTAATGTCGGTGTGCGTATGTGCCAAAGCACCCTTCTAGTTTTGTTTTTGAGCCAAAAAAGGGTCAGTGTGTTTACGCCATTATTTTGCGCCGAACAATCAGTGTGTGTGTGTGTGTGTGTGTGTGTGTGTGTGTGTGTGTGTGTGTGTGTGTGTGTGTGTGTTCTTGCTGAAGAGGGACTCATGTATGGATTTGCCGCTGTTGCCTTTGAAAGGGACAGCAATTACCTGTGTTAATAGGTAAGTACGGAGTGAGTGAGTGCATGCATAAAATCAGAATTGTGTGCGTGAAAGTAGAAGAAGAGTGTGTGTGTATATGTGTGCATGACAGAGAGAGGCGCATGCACAATGAGACTAACAGTGATCAGTCTACCTACCTAACACAGACAAGTTAGCTCACAAATATATCATACATTAAGAGTACACTTTCATTAAATTGTGGTTTTCCTGACAGGGAGAGTGTTGTATTGAACATGAACTCATACCTCTTAACTGTATGGATTTTCAAAGAATGTCTGAATTTTTGCCTCATCATCCAATTTGTGTCTTTTGCTTAGGAAATAAAAGTAGTCATCCAAGGTAATGCAGTTTCAGGGAGTAAGAATGAGACAGCAGCCTAGGGTTAATGGGTCAGTAGTGGACTGACTATGTAGGACTGTAGCATATAAAGTTGTATTGTTTTTTCAGACAAACAAAAAAGCATCTAGTACTGTTTTTTCATTGGTGGGTTCTAAGCAGTGATAGATTGGACAACAGTAAGCATAGCTTTAGCGGATTATCAATACTGGCAAAACAAGTGGGCACAATGTAATTTTTTAAATGTTGGGGATTTTAGTGTGCATGTGTGTGCTTATGTGTTGGGAGTGCTGCAACATTAGCTGATTATCAGACATTCTTACAGACTGTGGAGAATATGCTTCTTTGTTTCAAAACCTAATACTTGGGTACACAGCTTCTTGCCATTTACAGTGGATGTATATTTACATTTAATGGACAATGTATTAGCGTGGGCCTGTGGGGTTCTGAAGGATGCCAAGTCTACAACAGCCAATGTCTTGTAAAGTGACCTGGAAATGGATATTGGGATATTAATGAAAAATATAGTAAGTGGGCTTAGAAATATAGTTTAATTAAACAAAGTGTACTTTCAATTTACAGGCCATAATTTAATTTATTTCAGGTAGTCCAGATCCTGGTAGATTGTATACCATTAGACTTAATTAGGGAGAGCTGTCATTCTGGGGAAACAAGCAGCCGTAGTTTCCGTGAAAGCTCTGTGGTTGCTTGCAGGTTCATAGGTTAGTACTAAGCTAACTGCCCTTGCGAGCCATTTTAAGCTTAGCCAATTATCCCTTGTGAGACTCAAACCCTGCACCTTGTGTTTGTTAAGGCAAACACCTTAACCATTAGGCCACCCTCCCTAGGAAGTTGCAGAATGTTGATGCAATGTGTTTTATTTATTATTTTTAATGCATTTGTCATTTCAAAGCACGGTTTTCTTTGATGCAAAAGAACGCATGACTGAATGAGCCATATAATGTTTGACAATGATGGAATAGAAAGATGATAAGTGATGTATAATGTTTGCAGCTACAGTTGTTTCAATGGTGTCTGTGATGCATAACTATTTTTGGGGCTGTGTCCCACTTTCATTTTTCGCTTTGTCCAGACTTTTTGCTCTAAGGTTGAGTTCCATACTAAATCAGAAGTTGTATTTACCTTGGAAGACTTTTAGGCATAATTATGAAAAACAGAGCCTTTTTAATATCTCTGCTTATTTCCAATATAAACTGCCATGTAACCTTGCAAATAACCTTCTTATTAAGCTACTTTACTTCATTTGGAATTGACAAGTATGATTCATCTGTTCGGACATAAGCATAGAGTGCTAATGTGGCTTTGATTTCTTGCAGCAGTCTGTGGTTTACATAATCACAATAACTTTTCTGTGTTTCTGGGTGTGTAATCAATTTAACAGTTTTAAAGATGTTTTCCAAAAATAAATAAATATATAATAAAAAAAAAATAATCCTCTCTACACTTTGAGCTATTGACTAAGTCTGGGAATTTGTTTTTTTTTCAAAAGTGAAGGTCAGCATTACAGCTCAGTAAACTGTCAGTCTGTGAGTAACTTCTGCACAAATTAAAATGTCTGAATGTCAAATGGCTTTAGATTGGAGGGAAGTTTATTTTTATTTATTTTATTTTATTTTACATTTATTTACGGGGAAAGTCCGACTGGACACAGGTCCATTTTCAGCAGAGACCCGGGGAGAAAAGCTCCAAAAATAACATAAAACAATATAATACAATACATGAGAGAGAGAGACAGCAAATTATGGATGTAGTACTCATACAATATGGCAGAGATTACATCTCGTAACATCTCGTGAGAATCATTAAGGTACAGAATAAACTTAAAAACATTTTTTTTACAGTTATAATTACAGCAAGGCAAATATCAATGATTTAAGGTTTTAGGAGAAAGCTCTGAAACAATCTTTTGGTATGGATAAACCTGGGGAATGACACAAGTTATATGTTTACACCAGTATGTAGCATTATAGTTTATGGTTTTCTTATTGATTTACTTTTTGCCGAGCAGTTGTTTGTTGATTTACTGATGGTCCTTTTGGTGGTGGGAAATTACATGGATGTATCCATCTCTATTATGATTTTGTTTTTCAGATAATTTGACTTCCAGACAATTTCATTCAGTGAGTGGGTGTCATGTGATTACTGAGGTTGCCTATTTTATAAGTAGGGGCTTTATTGTGTGTGTGTGTGTGTGTGTGTGTGTGTGTGTGTGTGTGTGTGTGTGTGTGTGTGTGTGTGAGTGTAAGAGAGGGAGAGATTTAATATGCATACTGAATATAATTTTGCAAATGGAATTCTTAGTTAAACATGCCCCTCTTCTTGGGCAACTAGACTTTACACCAATATTAGATCTTAGCCATCCAGCTGGGAAAGGTTAGTATGTGGATTTTCCATTTGGTTTGATGAAGGCTATGCTACTTACCCAAGGACTACATTTATGGCTATGTATCCAGCAATCGTGTTGCTGAACTACATTGTTTGATAATGAGAGGAGATTTTTACAGAAGTTGAAGGTTTTTGTGTCAAGAACCTGTCCATAAAAAGTGGTTTGTTTATGTTGCAGTGAAGGCTGTGGTCTTTGTAGTGAGCGTTTTAAGTATAACCAGTATTTCTGATGTATAGAGGAAGTCTCTTAAGGCAGGATCTTTCTTAGCCTGGAAAGCAAGCCAATGATGAAATTTATAGGGGCCAATGAGAGACAGAGGAAAGCAAGAAGCTTTTTAGTCTGTTTGGATAACTAAGTAAACTTAGTCCTTTGACCTTTTTTGTCAGAAATGGTTGTAGTCTTTGTTTTGGCAGGGTGTTTTGCTGAGGCACATGCCAAAAGGGGTATTGCACTCAATAATGGCTCTTGTAAAGGAAGAATACAGGGATGTTATGACCTCCTTGTCCATGGATGAGATACACTTACTAATGAAGTGGGCCATGTAAAAAGCTTTCCTTACAACAGAGACAACGTGGTGGTCAAAAGTCAGGTTTGTATCAACCTGGGTGCCCAAGTACCATATGACTGATTGCATGGTTACAACACTGTTATTAATGTGATAATTTGTGGGGACATCACTCTCCTCAAAGGGGATGATGATGCATTTTTTGGCATTTAGCTTGAGGCCATATTTCTGGCACCAGTTATTTGTTTGGGTGAGACCCACTTGTAGCTTATTCAGAATTGTTTTATTAAGTCAGTAATGTGAATTCTTTACTTTACTGCAAATTTGTTGGCTTATTTTTGTGGATTATAGTATTGTAGGACTGCTGATGTTGACATTTTACGTAGTTGGACTGCTGGAATGGTTTTCCCAGTGAGAAATGCTAGTGCTATAGTGAATATCTATTTATTTGTAAAAAAAACATATATATATATATATATATATATATATATATATATATTAATATATATATATATATTAATATATATATATTAATATAGATATATATATATATATATATATATTAATATAGATATATGTATATATATATATATATATATATATGTATATATATATATGTATATATATTAACTAAGATGTTAGAGTTAACTGTTAGAGTAGAGAATTAGAATTAGAATGAGAACTAGAATTTTAAGGCAAATATTAGGCATTTATTCATTGTTCAAATGCACCTACAGTACAGCCAGGAGGTTGACTGTGGTTTTCCGGAGCAACGAAAGAGTTAACTATATGATATATTTTATATGCGGCCCCAAGACCATTTCTGTTCACTAAATGCGGCCCCAGCAAGCCAAAAGGTTGGACACCCCTGTTTTAAGGCAAAGCTTTTCAACTTAGTCTAGGGGAGAGTTAGTGGATATAGGTGGGACAGTTGGGAGTAGGTGGTAGTGAGTTGGTAAGTAACATGTGATAATACATTGTGCATCTGTGGGAGTTTTAAAAAGGAGGTTGGATAGTAGGTAGGGGAAATGAGTTAGAATATGCCAGCTAGGTTCTAGGCAGTTGCAAGTCTAGGAATTGTTTAGGTGGGAAATGAGCTGTTTTTTGAAGATGGTTTTGTTAGGTTTTACCCTGATTTATAGTGGTAGGGAGTTCAATGTCTTGGGAATACTGCTAGAATACAGGGAGTCAACAGAGCTGTAATGGCTTTTGGAGATTGCGATTAGTGGCTTCTTAGTGGATCTAAGTTCTCAGTTATTGAAGTAGAGGATGATCAGGTCTTGTAAGGCTGGAGTTTTCTCAGGTTGGTACAGTATTTGGTGAGCTAGAAGAAGTTGATTTAGAGCTAAGGTATTAGGGAGTTCCAGCAAGGAAAGCTGTTTTATGGCCTGACAGTGGTGGATGCGTTAGGAGGAATTTGTGTTGTAACATACTGATAGCTTGTGTAAATCGCTCTTGTTTAGACTAATTAGGACAGGAGAAGCATACAGTAAGGTACAGAGAAGATGGTAAGAGCTAGGGTAACGTTACTGTCTCTGGTTAGGAAGTTTTTACATATGTAAAGAGTACCTAGTTTTTTTGTTGATTTTGGTTATTCTATGAGCTATGTGTTTGTCAAATTTCATATTACTGTCAATAATGACCCCTAGTAGTTTGTGTGACAGGGGGGATAGGGGTATTATCTGATGCAGAAATAGAGAATGGAGGAGTAGGTGCTGCTGATTTGGAAGGACAAAAGTGCATAAGTTGTGTCTTTTTAAGATTTAGTATTAGCTGGGAATTTGTTAGCCAGTTTTTGATGGATGTAAAGGCTTCTTGGGTCTTGATTTGAAGTTGTTTGAGGGTGGAGGCTGAGCAGATTAAGGCCGAGTGATCAGCATATTGAACCAGGTTTGCTAGAGGGGAAGCTGTGCGAAGATTATTTGTAAATATAGTGAAAAGTAATGGTCCTAGGATTGATCCTTGGGGTACTCTTAGTTTTACAGGAAGTAGAGGGAAAAGGGAGTTTTTCCACTGAACAGCTTGTTGGTTTAGGGAGAGATAGTCCTGAAACCATAATAGAATGGTAGTAGTTAGTTTTAATTCTGATAGTTTTGTATGAGAGGCTATATAAAATGTCTCTGATAAGACGAGGAAAACTGCAGACACTAGTTGGTGATTGTTGCGTTCCATATTTACTAGGTTACTAAAATGGATGAGTGCAGTGGTAGTGCTATGGTTGGGGTGGAATCTGTGTTGAGTTTCGGCAAAAAAATTATTGGAGAGGAGATTTGTTAGGACTTGGGTTTGGATACATTTTTCCAGTATTTTAGTCAGTGGGGAAAGTATAGCTATAGGGCAGTAGTTTGTTAGGTCAGTAGAGTTGCCCCCTTTGTGTATTGGTATAATATAGGAGATTTTCCAGAGAAATAGCACCTTTTGTTCTGAGATTGATCTGTTAATGATTATGGAGTCTGGGTAGGAAATGGCTTTGGTGGTTATTTGAAGGAATTTGGCAGGTATTTTGTCGACTGCTAAGGGGGTGAGTTTAAGTTTGGTTAGTTGTCTATAGATGGTGTAAGTTGGTACAGGTTGAGGGGTGAAGGAGTTAGTGGTATTTGCTGGGTTATATAGTATAGTGGGGGTTGAGGAGTGTGGGTCGAGGAGTGTGGGTCTGTTAATAGCTATAATATAGAGTTGGTAAAAACTCATCAAATTGGGTGGCTGTGTTTATAGAGGTAGTGTCTATATTTGGATAAGGAGTTGGTTATTTACCTGGTTGGAGAATACTGTTGATAGCGGCCCAGAACTTTTGTAGGTTGGTATTCTGTTTAGTTAAAATTTCACTATAGTATTTTTGTTTGTCTAGTCTAATTATAAGCTGTCCAGAGTCCTCAAAGCATGTGTTAAAATTGGATTGGACATTTCTGAAGGATTCACTATAAACAACAGCACAAAACAAGGGTGTTCTTTGTCCCCTCTACTTTTACATTAGTTATCAAATTCTTAGCTAATATTAAAAGATGACATTTTAAAATATATATGGATTCTCAATAGATGATATTTTAATAACCAAAGGAGATTTAAAGTATTGAATTGAAGAACTAGATGAAGAAATTGAAAAGTTTCTAGAAGTATCACTGTTGAAATTTAAAAATAATAATACTGAAACTTTAGTGTTAACTCAGTTACTAGATAGTAAGTTTAAAGATAAATATAAATAGATTTGGGAAGGAAAATAACTATCATATTTAGGATTAGAAATGTATGAAGATGTAAGATTATTAACAATTTTGAAAAAAAAATTGAAGTGTTACTTCTTAAAAATGGAATGATTTTTGTTTCACTTTTGAGGATAGGTTAATCCTTATTAAAATGATTATATTACTCAAGATGAATGATAATGAAAATGAAAAACATGTTAACTTCATTCTTATGGTATCCTAAAACACAGAGTACTGCTTATGGAAATCATATAAAATGATGGGTGCATGGTGGTCTTAGCTTCCAAGATGTAAAATCTTATTCTATTTCTGCAAATTTTAACTCCGTTATACTCTGGATACACCAGTCAATGGAAAACCATTCAGGAGCAGATTAAACTAAATTCTTATAAGTTTATCAAATATGATAAATTAGAACTATGTAACAATCCTTTCATCTGGTTAACAAAATTTACCTTACAAGGCGCTTCACTTCAGTCTATAGACTCTGCATGTATGAAATCCATTCTTAAAGCAGTTTACAAATATGTTTTAAAAACTCCATCAATATCAAATGGATATTTCTGTGCTTTCCCACTGCACACAACTCTAGATTTAAGGAAACTCAGATAATGTTAAAATGAATTTATTAAAAAGGAATGGATTAGTGTTATGGTCCGATTGCACTGAAAATGGTAATGCTAAGTTGCCAGAATATTTAATGAAGGATTATAAGCTCAACAAATCTGTTAAACAGTTAATATTATCCAACAGTAGAAATAAAATGAATATGTAGAAAATATGACTGAAGAGGAACAGAACACTATTCCCGATTGTATGAATACATGAATGCTATTATAGAAGGATAATAATTTTGATGTAAAGTTTTGGAATTTTGTAGATAGCAGTGGACTGTGTGACTCAACAGATCGTAAGCATAAAGCTTTCTTACTTAAATCAGTCAAAGTCCTTCAAGTTATACTAGGAAGTCTTTACATGGAAATATATATAAAGGCTGTTTGTTATTCCATATAGATTGTTTGTTACTCCCTATAAAATCTCTAAGTTTAGTAAAATGACTGCTGTAGTTTATTGGAGCTATAGTAAAGTTGTAAAAGCTGATTGGATCTATATGTTTATGGATTGTGGAACATTAAATGTACTTAGGGAAGAGATAAGTATAGTTTTTTAAGGAGTTATCATCTGATATTTTTTCTTTAACTAAATCAGTACACCAAATGAGTGTTCCACTTCAGTTATTTGTAAAAGCCACACAACATCATTTTCTTTAGTTTTCTGGCAAAAGTTTGATACATCATTACAAAAAAATTGCAAACTGAATTCAGTTCCTACATTCAGAATAAGATCTATAAATCATGCAAAGACTTTTAGTGGTGGTGATAGCTTTGAACTGCTGCTAATAAAATACCAAGACTGTTAACATGTCCATTGTATAAGATTACCTTGATGCTTCAATGCATTCCTAACATTGTATAACAGTATGTGATGTCCATTTTTTTCCTTTTTGTGTGTATATTATAAATATGTTAAATTCATAATAATTTTCTTAAAAAATAAATAAATGGATGCAATGTGGATGGAAAATGGTTTTCAAAAGTCACAGAGAAGTACAGAAATTAATATAAGTTTGCATTTCCTTTGCTGTACAAATATAGCAGGTTTGATAGGAAATGGAAAAGTAAAACAAGTACTCATTTATCAGTAAAGTTTGTCCTGTTCATTAACTTGGCAAAACCCCTATCCTATGCTCAGTTTAAATACTTTTGAACAAGCAACTGTGTTGACCAACTGGTATAATAAAATGTATGCAATAGTAAGAAATTAAATTACTACATATTTGTTTTAATCTTAATAAATATACAATTACTTCTTGTAATAAAGCACATCTATTATATGTTTAATTTACAGAGCTATATATGCAGATTATTTTAATAAAAATATGTCAGAATTGCATTTATTAAGAAAATTATGCTAACATAACCCATATCTTTTTTCAAAATATGCATTTATGTGTCTAAACATGCTTATGATTTCTTTTGCTTTGCTAAATTAATAGTTTGTCAAAAATGTTAATCTGACAGTTTGGAAATTACATAACTAATGCGCAATTACTGGAACCCAAAGTGATGTAAACACCTTCCACCCATTGATATGAATGCCATAAACACAACTCTACATGTTTAGTCTTCTGTGCTTGGAAGATATCTTAAAAACACTGCAGTTTTCTAAAGTATGCAGAACAAAGTTATATTTTTACACAGAAAAATGTTTGCATGCATAAAGATGTATGTGAACACTTCTTTATGAGAAAGGTTTGTTTCATGCCTTGTAATGTGATCATTAAGTGAAGCACTACTTCAAAATGTATTCATCCAAACAGAGAAAATGTGATTATTATTTATATGATACCTTACAGCATCACTGAACATGTGTCAGTGAGCACTCATGCATAACTTTAAGAAATAATAAAATGGTAGCTTTTGAAAATGAAAAAAAAAAAACATTTTAAGATGACAAACAATGTCAGATAAACAGTGACTGCAGAAAAAGCACCACACACCACAGTCCCCAGAGATGAATGCATGCATAGATTTTATTCTGTGTGTGTAGGTTCTTTTTTTGTTTTACAAGAAAGGAAAGGCTACTGAATGTCACTGTCCACCTCTTTACCTGTACCAGCCTGCCGCATGTGGCCCTTTAGTACTGTTGCTGGCTGGTCATCAGCATTTGTAGAGGGACTAGAACTGGAAGCTGCAGTGACAACATGGGTCACTTCACCAACAGACCTGCACCTGATTATGTTATGCAGAATGCAACAGGCAGTAAGCATCCTGCATGCAGTAGCTCTGTTCATAGGTTCATACTAGGCTATCTGCCCTAGGGCATTTATAAGCCTAGCCAGAGTGTGTTTGGCTTTCGCCACCCATTTTAAATTAATTTTGCTATGCCCTTTTTCGAGGTTAGTATACTGTGCCTCTGTCTAACAGTGACACAAAAGTGATACCCGGGGTAAACCTATGATCTCCCATCCACTCATCAAGATTCCTCTTGAAGAGAGTCAAAGAGGGACTCTGCCTAACCTGGACTGGGATTTTATTCCAGAGTGAAGGGAGCCTCTGGGTTATGAATCTGTCCCTCCAGCATGTCCTATTTATTTCAGTGCTGAGATTCAAGTCTCTTGAGCACGTAGCTCAATGGGATTTGGATTTTCTGAGGTGCAGCATGTCCATTAATTCCGGGTTGGACATGGCTTTATACGTCAGGCACAGATCGCCTCTGAGCAGGTGGTATGCCACTGAGTAGAGCTGAGTTTCTTTAACCGGGCAGCATATGGCATCTGTTTGAGCCCTTTGATCCTCTTGGTGAGGTACTTTTGGGGTCTTTCCAGTTGCTGCAGGTGTCTGGTAAGGTACATCCCAAAAGGGGCATTGTACTCAATTATGGGCCTGATGAGGGATGAGTAAAGAGGCATGATGACCTCCCCTGATCTAGATGTGAATCCCTTCATGATTAGGTGGGCTATATAAAATGTTTTTCTAACCACTTTGGCCACAAGGTTGTCAAATGAGAGATTGCTATCAACTTGGGTCCCCAGGTCCCTAATTACTTCTTCCGTACTTAATGGATTACCACCTATGTGGTAATTTGTGGGCGTTTAGCTTGAGGCCATGGCTCTGGCACCAGTTGTCTGTTTCTATGAGGCCCTTTTGGAGGATGCTTGTGTCGGCTGGAGAGTCGATTATGGCGCCCAGTTTGCAGTCATCTGCGAACTTGGTCAGCCACAGTCCTTCCGTGTTGGCCTGTACCTCCGAGAAATATATACTGAACAAGAGAGGTCCCAGGACTGAGCCTTGTGGGACACCACTTGTAACTGGTTTGGAGTCTGACATGGCTCCAGCAATTCTAACTATGTGGGTTCTGTCCTTGAGCCAGGTTGCAACCCATCTAGTGACATACGGGTTTATATTTAAGCTGGTGAGCTTATCTATAATGCCCGAGTGGGGTATTGTATCGAAGGCTTTTGCGAGGTCCAGGTAGGCTGTGTGGACCACCTTCCCCTCGTCAATGGCCTTGGTGACTGTTTCAAAGAAATCGACCAGGTTTAAGAGGCAGAATCTGCCCTTAATAAAGCCGAACTGGGTAGGAACCAGTGTCTGTAGGTCCCCAATATCTTTATTTATGAGGTCCATGATGATCCTTTCCATAGCTTTGCAGACCAAGCTAGTCAGGCTTATGGGGCGATAGTTTCCAGGATCCGTTGAGGCACCACCTTTGTGGAGAGGGACCACTGTTGCTGTACGCCACTCTTTGGGTACATATCCTGTAGTAAGGCTGAGATTGAACAGTAGTTTTATGTTTGGGTTTAGCTCTTCTTAGAGTTCATGTAGGACGCAGCCCGGGACACCGTCTGGTCCCATTGATGCTGTGTTTTTTGCTTTGGAGAGGGCGGCTCTTACCTGAGCATCTGAGATGTCGGGGGGGCAGCACTCTGCTGGGATAGATATTTGTCCTTTTGGTGGGGGGGGGTTGCGCTGAACCTGTCAGCTAGGATGTTGGCAATGTCTGTGGGTTTGGTGTATTTTTTGTCATTTTGGACTAATTCTGAGCATATCTGGGAATTCCCACCCAGGTTCCTAACATAACTAAAGAAAGCCTTGTGATTATCCTTAGTGTCCTGTGCAATCTTTCTCTCTAAGCTGGCCTTAGACGATTTTATGAGTGCCCATAGTTTTTTGCTAATACTGATCAGAGATGCCTTTCCTTTTTGGGATTTTGCTCTATCATGTAGTAGCTTCCTCCTTCTATTGTATAGTTTGTTTATGGCTGGGGTCCACCAGACAGGACATCTGCCTTTGGAGGATCGGGTCTTGGTTTTATTTGGGATTGCATGATCCATGCATTCCTGAAGGTGTTCATAGAATGCGTTTATAAAGGATTCTGTGGTCTGGGCCGTATTTTCCACAGGCCCGGGGGCTTTGAAGAATTCCACCTCAGTTTTGAGGAGTGTGAAATTTGCTTTAGAGAAGTTTTTCACTGTGGTTTTCTGGGCAGGGGGTAGGGTCGGGATGTGAATATCCAGTGATATTAGTTTATGGTCTGATCTTACCAGTGAGGGATACACTTCTGGTCTGGAGCATAGAGTCCCCATGTTGGTGATGATCAGGTCCAGTATGTTTTCCCCTCTTGTGGGAGTGGTAACAAGTTGTTCCATAGCATTTGAGTTTATAAATTTTAGGAACCTTTGGGCAAGGGTGTTGGAGCTAGAGTAATGCTCCCAGTCTATGTTTGGGTAGTTGAAGTCGCCCAATATAATGGTGTTTGGAGAGACCTTCATATTTTCCAGTGTTCTCAGGAAGGCGGAGTGGGGTTCCTGGGTAGCAGGCTATAAACTGGAAGGCAGTTTTACCCACTGTTAGTTGCACATGGATAGTCTCTGATGCTTCGTGCTGTGTCACCAACCTGGAGGTGTGGGTATCTTTGACGAATATTGATACTCCCCCTCCTTTTGTGGTTCAGTCCAAGTTTTGGGGCCGAAAAGCATGGTATGAGATATAACCTGGTAGAGCTGGAGTGCTCTCGGGAGCCTTGAACCAGATTTCTGTTACTGCACAGATATCAATGTTCTCCATGCTAAGGAGAGTTTCGAGTGCGTGCATCTTGAGGTTTAGACTTCTGGTGTTGAGTAGCATTACTCTTAGTTTCCGTTATGGTGAAAGAAACCTCCAGACTCATCCAGGCACCTGAAATGGCTCTTCAGGAGGCCAAAGACCCTCTCAAAGACAATACAGATCTGGGACTCAAATGTGTTATAGATATCATCTGCAGCTCCACTTGGATTTCTCCAAGGTGCCACTGGAGCCATTCCACTGGATATCCTGAAAAACAAACAAAACAAAGGAGAGAGAGAGAGAAAAGGTTGGGGGGGGGGGTGACAAAAACAAAATCAGCAGAATATTTTAACATGAATAACTACTTAAATACAATATATATATATATATATATATATATATATATATATATATATATACATATATATATATACATACATCCTACTTACAGGAAGAGCTAATAGAGTGGGCTACTGTGCCAGAAAACAGACTCATGTGCAGTGTACACACTGTGCAGTAATTGATGGAATAGTAGCCCTTCCTATTGTGGTAAAGCTCATCTTGTGCACCAGAATAGGTGCTAACTGCAACATGTGTGCAATCTATCACAGTGACTACTTCAGGTAAATGTGACACCCAATAAAAGGCATGAATAGTCCTGGCTCGGTACTGAGGTGACATAGGGAAATAGATGCGCTAATCCAAACATGTCAAGAGTACAACCAGAAACAGCTGCAGGGTCTCCAAGTCAGAAGCCTGTGAGATCTCCTATGTTGCAATTTGTCCCTGGAGGTACTATGGCACACACAGTGAGGGCTATACGTGCCTTAGTATCCACGGGGTTAGGAAGTCCACCCATTCCTCCTACACCTATGGAGGTCAAACATGCCCAATAAGACACTTATAATGTCCATGTCTACTATAATCCTATCAAATATTTACTGATTGTCAAAGTTATAATGATTTATCTTTTGTTTATATTTTCACCTTCTTTGTCAGTGAGCACTACTGGGTGAAAGCAGTTTTGTCAATGACAAGACAAGCAACTCACACCTGGAAATATCAGAACTAGTAGCAAGTGGTAACTTTATTGCAGAGTATAACTGAGCAAAATTTTGCTAGACTTCCCTTTATATAATGTATCTGCAGAAAGAGCTCAAAAGCGTGGAAATTTCATTATGAAAATTCAAGGTCATCGTGTATCTGAGTTAATGGCATCTATGTTTTGCAGTTCATTCGCGGTCATCCCAGACAGCCTAAATCCTTTGCATAACAGGCTATAAATACCAACCATAGATGATATCTAGTATTCTCACAGAACCTTGTCTTTAAATGTACTGCTTATGAGGTTGGTGCAGATTCAGTCTCCCTGCCACAATAAAATGCTAGTTCCCTACAGCAGTGTTACTTTCCCTTAATATACAAAATCACACACTAGCGTGATTTACATTACAAATGAAGATTCTGATAATGAATTTCTCAAAAAAGTAATATATTTATCTGTCGTATTTCTGCTCCGAGTTTGCAATGAAGGTCACAAAGGTGCCATATGGCTATGTAACTGCTAACATTTATTGCATTTTTATCTTTCTTTGTTACTACTGCATCTTCTAATGAAGCTGTTTATGAGTGAAGAACTGCCACTGGGAGATGATTTTTAAGCCTTAATATCAATATTTTATATAATCCAGTGCAGTGTCAGTCAGGAAAAAGTACAGTTTTGTGCCTACCATAAATGTAGATGTTCGAGGATTCCCTTGCTGCAGTCCTGACTATTGGGTATAGTCCGCGTCCCAGTCGATACCAGAGCGGTAATGGCGCCTTAGACTGACGTCAGTACGTCAGGGTACTAATGCGCATGACCGACGTCATTTCCTCAGTCTTTTCTTGCCCCAGATGTCAGAAGACCCAAAAAGACAAGTCCCAAAAACAACCTGCACCAATAAACATGTACAATATATACAGTAATATATATACAAAAAATATAAGCATGTAAAGGCACCTACACAACCACCCTGAAACACAGAGGGAAAGGAGGGAGGGTAAATTGGACTGCAGCAAGGGAATCCTCGAACATCTACATTTATGGTAGGCACAAAACTGTACTATGTTCTTCGTCTTCCCTTGCTGCAGTCCTGACTATTGGGTAGAATCCCAAAGCAGAGGTAAGGGAGGCTGGCAAATTATAAAGTAGCAGGAGCTGACAACATGCCTTGTAAAACAGCTGTGGCAAAACCAGCTCTAGACTTAGAGTATATAGGCAGGTGATAATGCCTAGAGAAAGTATGCACTGAACTCCAAGTAGCTGCTTCCAGAATATCCTTAGTTGCCACCCCCCTTAGAAAAGCTGTTGAAGTGGCAGTAGCCCTAGTGGAATGAGGCCTAATCCCAGCTGGAACCTCTTTGCCATGATGGGAATAACAAAATGCAATGCAATAGCCAATCCACCTAGAAATAGTTTGTTTTGACACAGGTTTGCCCTGTGAACTTAAAGCAAAAGAAACAAGTAACTGCTGAGACTGCCTAAAATCTTTAGTCCTGCTCAAATAATAACGCAATTGCCTGTGTACATCTAAAGTGTGCAAAATCTTTTCCCCTTTATTTTGAGGATCTGCAAAAAACGTAGGCAAATGAATAGTTTGGTTTAAAGCCACACTAGAAACCACCTTAGGCATAAAGGAAGGATTAGTACGTAATGATACCCTGTCCTTATGGAAAATCAAAAGGGCTCTACTGCCATAAGGGCCTGCAACTCAGACACCCTTCTTGCAGAAGTAATAGCCAACAGAAAAGCCGTCTTCCATGACAAATATTTCAATTCAGCAGTAGCTGCCCGCTCAAAAGCTTGTAGAGTAAGTTTTTCCAACACAAAATTGAGATCCCAAGCAGGAGTAGGAGCTCTACGTGGGGGTCTTATATTCTTTGCCCTCTAAGAAACTGCTTGAACAAAGGATGAAAACAAAGGTGGGTCACAATCATAGTGAGCTGAAATTGCTGCAGCATGAATCTTTATGGAAGAGAAAGACAAACCTTTGTCCAATAACTCAGTAAGATATTGAAGAGCCACACTCAAATTAGGCTCTGAAATCTCCAAATTCTTTGCTGTACACCAAAATAAAAATCTCTTCCATTTTTCCACTCTCCTAGTACTAGGCCTTCTAGCTTCCATAATCACATTTAAAACTTGTTGAGGAAGCTGAGACCTTCCATGTTTCAACACAGAATATGCCAAGCTGTGAGATGGAGAGATTGAAGCTTGACATTGAGCAGATGACCGTCCTTCTGAGATAACAGATGAGGAATCAGAGGTAAAGGCCATGGAGGCTTCTTTACAAGACTCCTTAGAAGTGGGTACCAGTGTTGCCGAGGCCAATCTGGAGCTATCAAAATCATCCTTGGCCTGTCCTGTCTGACCTTTAGTAATACCTTTGGAAGAAGAGGTAGAGGTGGAAAAGCATAGACATGAAGGTTTTTCCAACTGAAAGACAGAGCATCCACTTTCCAAGCTGTGTGATGAAACCCCTTTGTGCAATACTTTGGCAGCTGGTGGTTTAGTGGAGAAGCGAACAGATCTATGTCTGGAGTTCCCCATGACACTGTCAATTTCTGAAATACATGAAGATCCAGTTTCCACTCGTGGGGATCCATGATTTGTCTGCTTAATACATCTGCTAGGAGTTCTGTGCTCCTGGCAGAAACCTTGCCTGAAGAGTCAGTTGCAGGCTTAACGCAGTCTCCCATAAAATCATTGCTTGCCTGCATAGAGGATAAGAATGTGTTCCCCTTGCTTGTTGATGTACCACATGACAGTTGTGTTGTCTGTCAGAATCAACACCTGCCCTGGAAGAAGTAACTCCTTGAACGCCATCAATGCAAACTGGACTGCTAACATCTCCTTCATGTTGATATGTAGATGCTGTAGTCTGGCAGGCCACTTGTCTTGTATCCACTTTCCATTTAGATGAGCTCCCAAGCAGTGTCCGAGGCATCTGTCGTTAAAATCTGACTCGCCTCTGGCCGGGTCACAGAGAGTCCCTTGTTTAGGTGACATTCCTGAGCCCACCACAAGAATTCCTTTTGAAGGCAAGGTATTATTTGAATGACAGTGTCCAAATCTTGGCAGTGCTGTGTCCATACATTTTGAGATACCATTGCAGCTTCCTCATATGCAGTTTGGCATTGGGAAGCACCAGAATACAAGATGCCATGAACCCTAATGCTTGAAGGACTGTCCTTGCAGTCAGCACGGACTGATGAGATAGTTGATGGAAGTAAAGTGACAGACTCTTTTGTTTGTCCGGGGTTAAAAGGCCATCTGGGCTGCTGTATTCAGTCTCACACCCAGAAAGCACATGTCTTGAGAGGGTACTAGACTGGACTTTATTTCGTTCACAGAATACCCTAGGCATCTTAGCACTGCTATGACATATTCCAGATGCTGTAGAAGGTGTTCTTTTCTTGAGCCAGAATCAGGCAGTCGTCCAAGTAAGGATAAATTTGAATGCCTTGAAGCCTGAAGTAAGCTATCACTGGAGCCAGAACCTTTGTGAATACTCTGGGCAGTAGATAAGCCAAAGGGCAATGCAGAGAACTGATAATGAAAATCTCCAGTTCGAAACCGCAGATACTTTCTGCAACTTAGCCTTATGGGCACATGAAGGTAAGCTTCCTTGAGATCCAAAGTTACCATCCAGTGATCCTTGCCCAGCAGAGGTAACAGTTGCTGTAACGTCAACATCTTGAACTTGGGAATGTCCAGATAAGTGTTGAGGATAGATAAATCCAAAATTGGTCTCCACGTGTTCCCCTTCTTTGGTACTAGGAACAGGCGAGAATAAAATCCAAGCCCTTTCTGACACAGGGACTGGCTGAATAGCCCCTATCTGGAGTAACTGAGAAACTTGCTTGAGAGCCTCTTTTCTTTGTGGAGGAGGAACATCTGGCATGCCTTTGAAAGGGGCATTGTGTGGAAATAAAATCTGTACCGTGATGAATGATATCCAGCACCCATCTGTCTTGAGTGATTAAATCCCAATTTTCTTTGAAAAGAGACAATCTTCCTCCCAAAGGAGCTGCCAGACGAGTCCACTGGCAGCTGAAAAGGCAGGTCATTGGTTCTGCTTACGAAAGAACTGACCCCTGCCCTCACCAGAAGTCTGAGCAGGTGAACTGTCTGATCTAGGCCTAAACGAACCTTGAGCCCTGCCCCTACCACGTCTAGATCTACCCCTAGACTGGGAACCATAAGCAGGATATGTCCACCCCTTAGCAGGCCAATTTCTACTAAACTTGGAGGCTGCACCTGCAAAAATCTTTAACAGTCTGCATAGACTTAGCTTTGTCCTCCATTTTCTTTAAAACTGCTTCCACAGGCGGTCCAAACAACACATCAGACTGTAAAGGAGCATCCAAAATCCTGGTCTTAACATGCTCAGCTAAATTCTGATCCTTCAACCATGCATGTCTGCGAAGAACAGAACTAGTAGCAGCCACCCTCGAGGAGGCCTGAACAGCATCAAAACCACACTGCAAAGAATGCTTACCCACTTGTTCAGACACATGAACCAAATCCAGCAATTCTTTACACTCAATACCTTCCGCCAAAGCATCCACCTTAGATTTCAATTGTGAAAGGAGATAATTCTGATATTTCAGCATATGAAATTGACAATTCAACGCCTCATGGCTAGAGTGGAAGAAGTATATACTTTCTTACCCCACCTATCCAAAGCCCTTGCCTCTTTATCAGAGGGTACAGGATTTTTAACAACAGAAGCTTTAACACCTTTAGGCCCCTGAGAAACAGTTTCTGGGTCCGCCCTGGGACTCTTAAACAAATACTTATGAGCTTCCAGCACACTATAATACCTATCAAGCTTACCAGAAGCAGGAGGGAAGGAATCAGTGTTCAGAGAAGCCTCTGCAAAACATCCTCCACCACATTCAACACAGGAGGAATAGCTAAGGGCCTATGCTGAGGCAAAACAAGAATTCCCTAAGCCTTTTCTGAGTCAGAGTAATCTTGGCCTTCCCATTTAAAGTGCTCCCTCATGGAGTGAAGAGTCTCTGAAAATGAAAAATCCTCAGGAGGAGAAGCTGAAGGAGTGGAATCATCCACATCAGAATCAGAATAAGCAGGAAACTCTTGCAAGTCTTCCACAGAAGACTCTGAAGCCTGTGAACACTGTTCAAAACTATCAAACTCCTGTTCCACCCTAGGCCTCTTATCAGGTGGGGCATAGAACCTCTAATCAGAGTAACCAAATCTTCAGCCATTTTAAGCATATGTTTGTTGGGCACAGAGCCCGAAACGCTACGAGAAGCCCCACAGAAGCTGAACTTGTCCTTCCTCTAAAAGAAGCTGGAAACAGAAGGAGAGGCCCTAACTACCTTGGGAAGAGAGGGAAGAACAGTTACCTGAGAAGCCCCCTCAGCCTGGCCTACTTCCTGAGAGGGCACATCCTGTAACAGTAAAGTATCTGCCTGAGACTCCATAGAGACTCCTGGCAACACCTCTGGCTCCCCTGAGCCTTCTAAAGGACCGACGTCCGGGACTGCCGGTTCCTCACCCCTAGACTTCACTGTTTTGTCCTTGCGCTTCTTAGATGAAGCAGGCGTCGGAGCATCCGACGGCATAGTATAATTGCAACGCTTCCCAAACACTAACCTAGCACAATCAAGCCTCCTCTTAATAGTGCGCTATTAAATCTAGCACAAGAGCGGCAACCAACAACGCCGTGCTCAGGCCCTAAACAAGGTATACACAATGTATGATAATCCCTATGCGTATCTGCTTCCCACAAGAAATACAGTTATTCACTTTTTCTGACATCCGGTAATATACTGAGGCAAGAAAACCAAAATGTTCTAGCCAACTCTGTACTCGGTCTGAAACTCCGGTTTCGAAAATCTCAGAACGCCAACCTGCACTCGCAAAATTGCTTCTGCATCGGACCATGCGGCAAAGACTGAGGAAATGACGCCGGTCATGCCATGACCGACGTCAGCCTTATACTCTGGTATTCGGGCCGACTGGGACGCGGACTATACCCAATAGTCAGGACTGCAGCAAGGGAAGACGAAGAACATCACCATTTACTGGGGTTTCCACAATTACAAATACTGTGAAACAACTTCAATGAAAGCCACTTTTAAGGGAACACCTATGCAAGCATTTTTTTTTGCAGGGCACACAAGCCCCTTGTTCCCAAATTTAGAGAAAGGCCTTCACCTGGCACGCATGCACCCACACACACACACACACACACACACACACACACACATGATGATATATATATATATATATCTATATCTATATATATATATATCTATATATATCTCTATATATATATATATATATATATATACACACATATATATATATATATATATATATATATATATATATCTCAATAAATAACCTAATGCCACAGTGGCAAAATTTTACTGAAAAGTACATTTCTACATTTGCTCAAAATGGCTTTCTGTCAAGTGTTTTTGCAGGATTATCATACTGTCAGACTAGCAAACTATACTTGATTGCTTGTTTGGATTCTCTGACTGCAGCCTCACTTCCCAGCACTCAATACAACTACTTTACAGGCAAACCTCATGAATGTGTCCATCAGGCTACAAAAAAATGCTTTTTTTAGAATGACATTTTCTGAAATATTGTCAATACAATCTTCATTATCCGAGTGTGCTTCTATGCTATTCATTTATTACATAGATAATACTTGTGTTATAAATACATGATGAGAAGTGATACTTTGATGTGATTTCAGGCTGCAAATTTCAATGGGACTTCAGTCTGTAACTTGAGCACTCCTAACCTCTTGAACTTGGAAACATTTTCATCCAATCAGTCAGTATATGCATTCTGAGATTTCCCTACCAAATAAAGTATGGGATGGTTTGAGGCTGGCATAGTGATTAAGTTGTTCATCTTATAGGCACAAGGTGCAAGGTTTGATTCTCACACAGGTAACTAGCTGAGTTTGGAAAGGCCCACAACAACAGGAAAGACTCAGTGAAATTCTG
Organism: Protopterus annectens; assembly: GCF_019279795.1. Lineage (NCBI taxonomy): Eukaryota > Metazoa > Chordata > Ceratodontiformes > Protopteridae > Protopterus > Protopterus annectens. The sequence goes on from NC_056749.1 coordinate 336,403,752, forward strand.
AGCCTCTGGCTTTATCTAAAAATATTTAAAACCTGCCTAAACTAAAGCACTGTTTGTGATTCCCTGTTGTGTTTCCCACCCACCCTCCTGTTGCTTTGCTTTTCAAATCTAGTGACTTTAAGCTGCTCACGCCTACTGTACATCAAGCTTAATAATCTCGACCCTTTCTACACTGCTGTTGATATCCTGGATTATTTATTTGCCTTTCCTTGTGCTTATATTCAAAAAGTGCATTTGCCTCCCATGTTTGTTCTACTTGATATAGCTAGTAGTTGGATAAAGTAGTGTATTTTACACTCTAGCAAACAATTATTTTTACACAAAAGAAGTCAGTGGATTTTTCATCTAGTGCACTGAAAGATAGTCTGGTTTGTTAAGGTTGAGGAAACACTTGAGATTTCTGAATGTAGTTTTAATGGCTGGAGGGCTTATCTTGTGTTTTAGTGGCTGCATAAATTATGTACAATTGAGTGACTCTTGGCTCATTTATTCAAAGCGAAGTACTTTTATCAAATAATCATACGATAAGATGCTTAAAGTACACTGTTTTATTTATATCTTTAAGTTTGTTTGTGGTAGTATGTCGTACCATTTAAGTTTGTTTATGATAGAATTTCACTCTGGATACTCCTTTATTGTGGTTTTGCATTGGGAGGACTGGAATTGTTCATCTGGTGAAAGTAGGTGTTTACCTGGTCTATCTGAGTTGGGAAACACACAAAAAGGGCTCTGTGTATTTTGTTTTGCTTTTCTCTACACTTGATTTGCACTATTATAATACCTAGATGGCACAGACTAGATTTAGATCTGCTGAATCTAGCCTGTTATGGATACTGTTGAGCACCAGACCAGCCATATTTCATTACAAAGGGCTTTAATGCACCCTTTTGGGAGAAGAGTTTGCATCCAGCCATGCCTAGGCTGGGGGTTAATGGTAGAAGGTTCATTGTGTGCTTTCCTAGTGATAAAGTAGCTTAAAGGTGTCTTAATTTTGCCTTTATTTAAGCCCCATGCTTATGTGTTGCAGTGCACCATACAACAAGGCTTAGGGGTGCCTTGTATAGATGCAAACACATTGACTCTCAAATTTTCCCTAGACATCTGTTAGTAGAACCCTCCCCAACTTCCCTACTGCACAACGGGTACACTGAGCTGCCACACTTATCATTCATAGGCTTCAACAGAACAAATGGGCAAACAAGTCAAATCCCTTCCTTAGTAGTATATGGTAAAAATCCTACTGTAATGTATGGGAAGTTTTGCATCATTTCACCATCCAGCCTGATTGACATGGGCATCCTGAGGCAATGTATCAATTGACTCCCTTGCTCCCTAGAGATAAGGGAATGGGGGCTGTTTTACTGATAGAGGGGCAAAGGAGAGAAGTTTTCACTGAACCTGTCTGCCAGCAGGTTGGCTATATCTAATATATGGTGTCCTTGACCACCAGTTCTGAGCAAATCTGGGTGCTTCCCTTAAGATTGTGGACATATGTGAATGAGGCATTATGATTGTCTTTATTTGATGTGGTCAGTTTGCACTCTATGTTTGCTTTGGAGGATTAAACTAGTGCTCTTATTTGCTTGTTCAGCTTATGCAGAGATTGCTTCCAATTAGGCACCTACTCCTTCTTGGTCCTGAACAGCAATTGTTTTCCTTTTATTATAGAGTTTATTTATTGTAGATGTCCACCAGACAGGTTTACTCTTCCTTGAGGAGGATAATTTTGTCCTGTCTGGTATTCCTGATTCCATGCAGCTATATAAATGCTCATATAGTACTTTGGTGTAGATTTGGACATATGTAAGCACCAGTTCCTAAGGAGGGGGTGGGGGCTGTGAAGCTGTTTATACCTTCCCTCAGAAGGTTGTAATCAGCTTTGGAGAAGTTGTTTTCTTTGACCTTAGCTATGGGAAGGTTGGAGGAAATGGTGACTTTGAAAGTGACCGCTTTGTGATTGGATCTTACCAGGGATGATTATACTGTAGGGATGCAGCAGTGGCTACTCATATTGGTTAATGCCATGTCCAAGATACTTTCACCTCTTGTGGTATCAACCAACTGGTCCAAGGCATTTGCAATGACGAATTCAAGAAATCTCTGGGCATTCATGTTTTGGCAAGAGTATTTCTTCCAATCTATGGTTGGATAGTTAAAAGTTACCCAGGATCAGGGTAAAGGGCTGGATCTTCATTGATATGAAGAGGTCCAGGTAGGTAGAGTGGGCATCTTGAGTCAAAGTTGGAATTGGGGTCTTGTCATTGTTAACTGCACCTGGAGTGTTTCCTGTGCATCATACTGTTTGACCAGCCTAGAGGTGTGTATGTCTTTAATATATATATATATATATATATATATATATATATATATATATATATATATATATTGCAACTCTACCTCCTTTTATTTTGCTGCCCATGGTTTAGGATCTGAATGAATGATAGGATGAGCAACCTGGTATGTCTGGGGTGCTCTCCGCGGCTTTAAACCAGGTTTCTGTGGCTGCACAAATGTCAGATTCTTTCAAGGTTAAGAATGCTTACAATGAGTGCATTTTCCTGTTTAGACTCCTAGAGTTTAGCAGCGTGAGCTTTAATTTACATTTTGACAACATTTTCATGTTGGTAGTTTTGACCTCATGGCATTGCGAGAGGCAAGAGCCTTTGCCAGGAGCCTGAAGCCCAAGGGAGACAGATGCAGGCCATCTCTGGCAAACCATCGTGGTTTGTCGATTATGTCATCCCAGGCTGTCAGGTACTGGATCCCCTTGGAATGACACCAGAAACTAAGCCAGTTGTTAAAGTCAGTCATTTTCTGCTTGTATTGAGGCATGATTCTTGGTGACAGTAGAATGCTGCTTAAGGCTAGAAACATATCTGCCTGGGACACATATTCAGTGAGCTCGATCATGTCTTTTTTCATATAGTCCAGGGAGGTATTACTTAAATCATTCACTCCCCAACATGGTCTATGACAGAGTCAAAACAGTACCTGTTGAGAGACTTGAGTGCATTGGAGATATGGTGGATTCGGGCACCCAAACAACTAACCGTGACTTTCTCCTTATCCAGTCTGGTGAGAGGCACATCTGTATGTCCCATAATGGAGTTTCCTATCATTAATATGTTGGGTTTATGTTTAGGCCTTAGTGACTGTGAGACACAGGTGTGGGGGCTATGTGTGGTGTGGTGGGCAGTGGAGTTCACATGTGTTTATGTGTCGGAGGTCTCTTTTTGTTGGAGATCTGCTTCCGTTGAGGAACTCTGCATATGTGGGGGTGTATTGTGTTGGTGTGTGCAGTGTTTGAGATGTGGTGTTCATGTTGCCAACCTTCTCATTGCCATACTGGTTTGTGGCGGATAGACAAATGATACTAGGTGCTTGATGTAATTACATCTCTCACAAATTGTGTTCATAGGTGGTAGTAGCAGAGGGTTGTCTATGTACATGAGGCAGTTGCTATACTGTTTCAGGATACCCATATCTACCAGACTGGCAGGATAAAATGTAGGAAATTGTCCATCCATATTTGTCAGAAACTGAAAGAGCTAAGAGCTCCCCATGAATAAAATTGTGATTAAGAAAGTTAATTAGGAAGACAGGACATGGATTTTCTTAAGAATTTCCACCAAGGCACTACCCTTGATGCTTAAGATGTTTGGATTTTACAGTTGCTGCTACAGTTGCACAGTGAGAATCTCCAGGATGCTATGAGGTAATGGAGCACACAACATTTATTTATTTGTGGGTACCTCAGATAGAAGTGAATTTAGTATGTGCGGGCTTTAAGGATAATGTTAAGAGATGAAAGCAGAAAAACAAGAAAAAAAAAAGGAAAGGTGCAAAATTAACACAATACATGTTGTAAAAGCAAGTGCAGAAATATAAACAGTAAATATCACTGCCAGTGATGGAACTGGCTAATATACATGCGATGGAGAGGGATTTTTGTACATATGTGAATTGTAAATAATTGGTGGGTTACTCAAGGGCTGTGACAGGTTAATAAAGCAGTTAAATTTCATTGTCCTTATCGCCTCCAAATAACTCACACCCACTTAAATGACATTGATTACCTTCATTAAACTTTCTTAATCACAACTTTATTCAACAACCTTCTTAACTTTATTAATCACAGCATGAGCATCCATGTAACAACATTGAGTATCTCACTCACCCTGCCCCAAATAAGCAGCATTGCCTCAACCGCTCTCTTGCTCTCACTTATCTAAGCAGTGTACCATCCCTCACTTCCATCCCAAATCAACCTCCTTGAATCCAATGCCCAACACCAAGGGTAACAGAAGAGGGACAAGCCTGCCCCACTTTTCTGCCTAACCAATTAATACACATAAGAAATAATCAAATCCTGAATGCCATAAAAAGAGGGAGGGAGGATGGTCAGGAAGTTTACACCTAAATCTGACCTCACACTCAGCTATACTCACATAAAACCCCTTTAGCCCCTCCTTACACCTACCTCACTTCCTCTACAACCACCACCCATCCACATTTAACCCTTCCTTACCCACTACTCTCTCTGAACTCATTTAATTCCCACTCAGCCTTAACCTATTTTTCCCCCAAACCTTTAGACCCCCTTTGCCCACTCTTCATTGAACCATCTCACCACTTTAAGTGTTTCTGAACAAATTTTCTTGTTTTCAAACTTCATTTATCATCCAGTGTAGTGTATTTGGCAGCATGGGAGCTTGAAAAACATTTCATATCAAAATGATCGGCAAGGTGAGTTAGGGGTAGGTGAGCCACTATGCAAGTATGGGAGATTTAAGGGGAGCTGGAGAAAATGTCACACATTATTAACTGGGTTATAACTTGTAATGTTAGGACAGAGCAGTGCATACAGAAAAAATCATGTTGTGAAACAGCAACAAAGATAAATGGATACAGTTTATTTGGTAAATTTTATGTTTCTCAAAGTAGATGACATTTTAGCCACATGCCCACTGTGGACACATTTCGGAAACATGTTTTCTATAAAGTGTGAGCCCTCTGCAGCACAGACATGCCTTATAAAATCATTATAGCAAGTCCCAACCTTATGTTCAGGGTCATATGTTCATTAACACTTGTTAGTACAGATATTCCACACTGAAGCTTGGCTGGGCCTTTCTTCTAGACTTTGAAGATAATGATATGTAGATTTATAGTTAGTATCCTCAATCAGGATGGTTATACAGTATGAAGCAATGTAGTTAGTCGGTATTATTAATACTCCATTGCTATTCAGAGCCTTTCTGAATGAATAAGGCATGTATCCACTTTGAAAGCCTATTTCCTTTATAAAATATAAGCACATCTTATTGAACTGCAAACCATGTATTTCATACAAGCATAGACCCTCTGTAAACTAAAATGAGATCAAGAGAAAGTACAGCAAGAAGACTTCAAACTTTCTAAAATTACATAAAAATTGTATAAAAAAACAACCACCACCACCAACTTTCACCAAACCAGAGTCTACAAAGATATCAAGCAGAAAAAAACAAATGAACAAAAGGACCCAGGGACAGACAAATAATCCAGTATTATAAAATCAATTGCATTTATTCCAAGTACACGAGCGGTTTGGCAGTTATACTGCTTCTTCAGATGTAGTTCAACAAACAAATGAAACCCATTAAACACTCTAACCTTCACAAAACGAATTAGTCACATGACCAATTGAAACAGTCCTTAAACACATACATACATACCTAAAAACCTCTATATAACAAATCTATACACATCTAAAACAGCTAAAATAATATATATATATATATATATATATATATATATATATATATATATATATATATATATATATATATATATATAAATCTACTATACTATCTAAAATACATATCCATAAATAAGAAAATAATTTATTCATATTTAAACAGTTGGTACTAAAAATATATTTAATCAGCTACATAAAGGTCTAGCGTTTAATTTTGGTCTAATGGGAACCCTATCATTTAGAACATGTCCATGATCACCCCTGAGCCTGGTGATCCATTTTGCTTCCAGTTGTTCTGTCATATTTCTTATGTCTCCCCCTCTAATATTCTCAAAAATCCTGCCTATGGCCATAAACATAAAAGTATGTGTGTTGTCCTTATCACTTTGCCTGAGGATGTGAGGATCTGGTTAGCTGATAAACAATGTGCCAATGTAGATGAGTTGAGGGAGACCTATATCTAGCAAGCAGGGCATCACTGCACAGGGCAGGGACACCCAGTGCTGCTCATGGGTCTAAAGGAACCATGGTGGGTAGCCCGGACTGCACCAACAGAGTCCAGCAGTAGCAGGGGAAGCCACTAGTCCAGCTACATGTCCAGGACCTAGGGTTAAATGTTTTAAATGCAAGCAGTGGGGCCATGTAGCATACAGATGTCCATGGGGGAGAACAAAACATGTGAGAGTCAGTAAGTAGGAATGACAAAATGCCAACAGTAGGGTATCTTGAGACAAGAGGGGTAGCAAACTACCTCCCTGCAGATGTTGTGATAGGGAATGATTTTGGTAATGCAGTACCGTGTGTTCATGCAGTTACATACAGTCAGGCTTGGAGACAAGCATGTGGGTCTGTTATCCAGGGGGAGACCCAAACAAATTGAACAGTTGCAGCCAGGATTGGTGAGGTGGTTACTTCAGGGAGGGAGCTATCCTGTAGCAGTGAGACTGAAGGTGAGCCACAACTGCTTGTGGGTAATGATGTTCCTTTGGACAGAGTGACTGCAAGGGTAGAGGTGAGTAGTAGTACCCAGGCTGACAGTGAGGCACCCCTGTCAGAGAATACCAGACTTCCTGTGGAAAGGGAACTGGAAAGGTTTACAACGAAAGAGTTGGGACAGGTTCATCTCTCAGACCCTACATTACAAGGCCTGAGAGATGTAGCTAGGGAAGCACCTAATTCTCAAGGGAAAGGGGAATCTGTATACTGGGACAAAGGGTTACTGTATAGAGAATGGACCCCTGAGGGAGGGCTGGAGGGTGAGAGAGTTCAGTAGTTGTTAGATAGCCCATGATATCCCTTTGCAGGTCATATGGGCATAAAATGTACAAAGAGATGTATTATGCAAAACTTGAATTGGCCTGGGATTTCCAGAGGTGTAACAGGGTACTGCAGGACCTATAAGCAGTGCAAAATATAGGAAAGTCAGGGGACAAGGTGAAAGCTCCTATGATGCCTTTGCCTGTGATTGAAGAGCCATTTTAGGGGGTAGCTATTGATATTGTGGTGCTTCTGAGTACCCCAAGTTCCACAGGGAAAGTGTATATCCTAGTGGTAGTAGATTATGCTACAAGATACCCTAAGGCAGTGGCTTTGTCCTCCATTGAGGCAGAGAAAGTGGCAACTGCTTTGTCAGAGATTTTCAGCAGGGTAGGTTTCCCAAAAGAAATGCTGACTGACAGAGGTGCCAGTTTCACGTCAGACCTGCTGACTTGTCTGTGGAAGTACTGTGGGGTGATGCACCTAAAGACATCCCCCTACCATCCCCAGACAAATGGTCTTGTTGAGAGGTTAAATCCTACACTCAAGACCATGCTATAGACATTTGCAGACCAGTTTAAAAGGGACTGGGACAATTATTTACCCCATCTGTTGTTTGCCTACAAGGAGGCTCCCCAGGAATTCACAGGTTTTTCACCCTTTGAGTTGTTGTATGGGGGATAAGATGAGGGGATCTCCAGATTTAATTTGAGATGAGTGGTAGGGTGAGTGTGAATTCCACAAGGAGTCTGTTTTAGCATATGTCCTAAACCTCAGAACAAGGCTTAGGGAACTCATGGACTTGGCACAAGAGAACCTGGCAGAAGCCCAACAGCAGAAAAAGGTCCAGTATGACAGGAATGCTCGAGCTAGAGAGTATGACGTAGGGCAGCAGGTAATGGTTCTCATTCCTGTCAAACACAAGCTGCAGATAGCCTGGGAGGGACCCTACAAAGTGGTAAGGAAGGCCACAAACTGTACCATGTTAACATAATGAACCCTTACCATGATAGGGAGGCCCTTGTGCTGAGTGTTTGCAGTGGATTGCAGGAGTAGTCTGAGGGAGATCTGGTGACTGATTTCCTCAGTGAGGCTTGGACTGACACCTCAGTGGAAGGGGTAGCAATGTTCCAGCATCTATCCCCTACCCAGGTTTGAGAAATATGAGCAGTGTTACAGGAGTTTGGGGACATGATCAGTGGGAAACCAGGGTGCACCAACCTGGAGCAGCACCATGTGGATGCAGGACCCCAAAGGCCTATTAAGCAGGCCCTTCATAGGGTGCCTGATAGAGTCAGACTCTGCGGGAGATGATACAGTAAATGTTGGAACTTGGGATAATTCAGGAGTCCAGCAATCTCTGGGCCTCCACAGTGGTGCTGGTACCAAAAAAGGATGGGAGCACCAGGTTCTGTGTGGACTACAGGAAATTAAATAGTAACACAGAATCAGATGCTTACCCCATGCCTAGGACAAATGAAGCCCTAAAGCAGCTGGGTGGGGCTAAGTAGCTTACCACCTTACCAAGGGCTACTGGCAGGTGCCCTTGATACCCACTGATAGAATGAGGTCAGCCTTTGTGATTCCTTTTGGCTTGTACGAGTTCACAAAGATGCCTTTGGAATGAAAAATGCCCCAGTGACTTTCCAGAGGCTGGTGGAGCATATCCTAGTAGGAGCAGGAGATTTTGCCCTTGCTTACCTACAGCCATTCCTTACAAACACAACTTCAGCATGTCAGAGAGGTTCTGGGCAGATTACAGAGGGTCATAACCCACCAAAGTGGAAGACATTCATGCATGGCCTGCACCTGTTACTAAAATTCAGGTGAGGGCATTGTTAGGGACAACAGGATACTACAGAAAGTGTCCCCCCAATTATAGTACCACAACCGCTCCCCTCACAGACCTGAAAAGGAAAAACAGGCCAGATAAGGTAGTGTGGACACTATCATATGAGCAAGCATTGCAGAAGCTTAAAGAAACATTGGGAGGACCCCCTGTCTAAGCCAGTCCAGATTACAGCAAATAATTTGTTGTGCAGGTGGATGCTTCGAACCATGTAGTGGGGGCTGTACTTAACCAGATTTCGTCCAAGGGATAAGACCACCCAGTGGTTTATCTCAGTTGCAGGCTCCAACCTAGGGAGGAATGCTATGCAACTGTAGAAAAGCAATGTCTATCCATAGTGTGGGCACTGCAGAAACTTCAGCCTTATCTGTATGGAAGGAAATTCACTGTAGCTACAGACCACAATCCCCTAACATGTCTATATTGAGCCAACCAGCAAAATGCCAAGTTGAACCATAGCTCTACTGATAGTGATGCTGTTTAATTGCAAGACTTTGATGCCCTACATTGGCCAGGCTTAAATTATAGCGTATCTATTAGCAGCTTGCTGAAACTAAAAACACTAAAGAGATAGTCAGTCTTCTTAGTTTATTTCATGAATTTACTGTTTAACAGTTTAACACACTTTTAGTAACTGTATGAATTCATGTACTACTCTACATGCATCATATATGTAGTTAAATATATATAGGTATATCTTTATACATTTTAAACATTTTGTTCATTTTATACAGTGTTATATGAACTTTATAGTTAAACAGCATCAATATCAGTAGAGCTTGCTTATGATTCATTTATCATCTACGAAAATGATGATTTTGTATTCACACATATTGGACTGTTTTGTGGCATGTTTTGTGCTATGGTTTGTAGGGGTGCAGATGAATATCCTTTTTATATCTTTTTATGGATCTATGTTACTTCTGCTTGTGGTATTTTTCATCTTAAAATTTTGACAAGAATTTGGGTTTTAGAATATAATGTGTTTTTAAATGTGATAGAGGAAGCAATGTCACTGTTTCTTGGTCTATTTACCTTTCATGTTTTAACTTTGTATCTGATGAAGTTCCTGATTAAGCATCTTTGGGATGAAAGCGCTTATACTTGTGCATATTTAAGTGTTTTATTTTTTTTTAAAGGGTTAGGAGGGTGGCCTAATGGTTAAGGTGTTTGCCTTACAAACACAAGTTGTAGGGTTTGAGTCTCACAAGGGATAATTGGCTAGGCTTAAAATGGCTCACAAGGCCAATTAGCCTCGTACTAATCTATGAATTTTCCTGCTTTTTGTGACTTCATACACTTGTGGGACTGTTTCGTTTCTGTTTTTATATTCCCAGATAAGCTCAACCCTGTCAAGCAACATTTCTCAAAGGTCACTTGAAAAACTAGCTTGAGTTTTCAGGGGGAAGAATTGCGAAGGCTGCCAGCTCAGTTAGCTATAATTCTGTAAATAATCCTGTCATTTGTAAATATTAATATGATTCATAGGCTTGTCTTACAATGTAAGTAAACTGTATGTTACGTGCTGAGCTTCAAAAATGTAACCACGGTGCACCCTACTGGAAAAGGGCAAAACCCTAAGAAAATAAGTTGAATTGTTTATGGTAGCTAGGAGGCAGAATGTCTGCAGGTAGAAATTCTTTCTATTGTCCGGAAACAGAAATAATTACAGGTTTCCAAGGTAAAAGTGTTTAACAGTTGTGTAACTTCTCATTCCAGGCAAAATTTGAGAAGTGTTATATTTTAAGTTCCTGTTAGCCTGGAAACTAAAGGGAGAGGTGACAAGAATGACTTAATCTGAGATAACCCAATAGAAATGATTGACAGTAATTTAAGAAGTATCTTAGAGACTGAGTCTGGACATTTTGTATCTAGTCTTGGATATGAACACATCCATCTTCAGCACTTTCATCTGTATTTGCCTTGCTCTGTAAGTAAGACTTAGATCATAGTATCTCTCTTAGAGACAGATAGGGAAATAATACGATTAGGCTAGATGTTTTCTGTATTTATGTGAGACTGTCCTGCAATGTTGTTTTGAAGTATTTTCTGTGATTCTGAACTCTGTTGTCACTGTGTCAGAGTATTGTCTTATGCTTTAATTATTTATTATTAAATATATTTAAACCTTTTAATTATGGCTGGTTTGTTTAGAGAGCTGATAAGCAGTGGTTGGTGACAGATGGTACCTTATAGTCTGGGCAGAAGAGGGCATAGCTAGTGAACCTGTGTCAGCCTTCCCCAGAAGTTTCTGTTTGTACATAAATTAAATCTCAACATGTGTGTGTGTGTGTGTGTGTGTGTGTGTGTGTGTGTGTGTGTGTGTGTGTGTGTGTGTGTGTGAGCTACTTGGGCAGGGACATGAAGCACTGGTTGGACAGACAGGGTGCTTTAGGTTTTGGCTTGACCACTTAGTTGAGATCATAACCTTATAGCTGTACCAGTGTGGGGGTCTTATTGGGGATCTGAAGAAAGAGGGAAAAACCAGCACCAGACTGACTGTGATCTCTGAGTGCTCTTAAGACAAATTGTACTTTACTTTGTGTATACTTGTCATCCTCCCGATGTGCACATCCCTCACTGGTGTTAGTGGTGAGGATTGAGGCTCCTTGATTACTGGGCCAGTGCAGGGGCATCACAAGTAATATAGGAGATAAGCAGCTTAGATTCAGATCAGGATGCAGCATGACTGACCAGATGTTTGCTGTGAGACAGATAGTTGAGAAAAAGCTAGAGATGCAGAAGGAATCCAAATGGGCATTCCTAGGCTTAGAGAAAGCATATGACAGGGTGCCAAGAAAGCTTGTTTTGGCAGTCTTGTGGTTGTCTGATGTCCAGGAAACATTTGTATAATTAGTGCAGGCTTTGGAGAAGGATCCAATGACATAAGTACAATCAGTGTTCACACTCATCATCTCAGTGAGAGTGGGCGTGCATCAGAGTTCAACTCTGCACCCACTGTTGTCCATACTGGTAGTGCGCTACATTAGCAAACAGGTCAAAGGGGACATATCAACAAAGAAGAACTTCATGAAATGACAGAGGCCGGTAATGCAAAACTGAAGGTGCATGAAATGAAAATGCAAATCAATATGTCTGTTATAATTGCAGCAAATAGAAGAAATCAGGAAAAATGAAACCTGAGATAGGCTAATAGCTTCAAATACCTTGAAGGGATGGTTGAGGAGAGAGGACATCTGAATAAGGAGATCAAAGCTATAGTCAAAGGGGCTGGAGCCAATCAGCAGTGAGTGCCTGGGAAGGTGAGTGAGAGAAGTACAAAACAGTGGTGCAGCCAGTACTACAGAAGTACCCATTTATTTTGATGAAATGGTGAAATATCTTTCTCTTCGGGACTTCATTGTGGAAGAATGTCCTAGCCCACCATACTTACTAAACAGTTGCAGTGTTAAGATGTGCAGATCAGTGCCTAAAGTAATGGATAGGTAAGAAGCTGAGAAAACAAAGGTCTCTCACATGTATATCCACAGAGCAAGAATAGTATAATATTTATTCAAAATGACACCTAGTTATCTGAGATGAGTATTACAGGCAGGCGTAAAATCTTTCTGTTCCAAAAACTTACACCACAGCACTCTGTGTGAGGTACAAAAAAAAAAACAATGACAATTCATCAAACACCTTTGTGGTGTGCAATGTCTCACCTCTAGCATCCTGCACAAATGCTTGCATTTCAGAGCATTTTCTGAATAATCAACTTCAAAAACATAAGCTAAATAAATGTGAATATTCTGTGAACAATAAAAGATATTAAAATTGTACAAATAACAATGCTATCAGTAAGAAGTGTTATTTGCGGTAATAAGTCAGTTAATTCATAGTCTTTCCATAAATAATATAACATATTGTTAATTCTCATCAACCCAGAATTATATTTTTTGCTGAACATTAATAAACAAATTGTCATATCTTGGAAAATGTACAAAACAGTCATATATTATTAGAACACTTTGGTTAAGCAGACATAAGCTTTGATATGACAGCAAGAAAATCATCTCCAAGTGCATGTTTATTTAGATATTTACAAAAAGATGACAATTACTTAATTATATAATTAGCAAAATACATACTGAATATCTCTCAAGATGTGCAACATAAAGTGCAAATATCAAAGAAAGTTTTCTTCAACAACATTTATGGTTTCACCTGATGCCATGTATCAGTTTGTAAGTCACTTGGTTTTTGAAATGTTAACTACATATGGAAATATTGGGTGGCCACGGTGGTGCAGTGGTTAGCATTGCCGCCTCACAGCTAGAGGCTCTCCGGTTTGACTCTCGGCTGGGGTGCCTTCTGTGCGAAGTCTGCATGTCCTCCTTGTGGTCGCGTGGGTTTCCTCCGGGAGCTCTGGTTTCCCACATCCCAAAGACATTCAGTAGGTGAATTGGACACTCTAAATTGGCCCTAGGTGTGAGTGTGTGCATGTGTGTGCCTTCTGTGGAAGGTTGGGTGCCGGGGATGGCAACTTGACACCGTAAAACTCCACTGCCAATCATGAGTGGACAGATGATCTGCTGTGGCGACCCCTAACCGGGAATAAGCCGAAAAAAGAAGAACTACATATGGAAATATTGCTTATTTTTATAATTATTAACAGACAACTAGTAATACCTCAAGTGCACTGTGACATAAATTGGCATTGGCAATAATTTTTCTGTCTCTCACCATGGTATTTCATAGCATACCCATTAACAGCATCTTGTCTCACTTATGAAAATATGATCACAAATATAAAAATATGAATAGTAAGTGCTAAACAGTGATTCATTTCTCCACTGCAGGATATCCTAAACTAAGAATCTTCATGTCATTTTCTTAATAAATCTTTGCCCTTTCTAATATTCCCTATTATTACCTGGAACTTAAATAAAGAAGCCAGATCCAAAACGATATGGACACTATAAGGAGTATGGGTGTTAACTGGAAGTATACAGAAAAGGTGGGAGTGAGTTTAGTAAGAAAGTCAATAAAGGACTTTGTATTAGATCAGTACCCCACTGGTGTTTCTGCGCAGAAATGGGCATGGCAAAAGTGATTGACATGGTAAAAGCGTGTGACGTGGTATGACTGACAAGGCGTGCCAATTTGCCGGAGTCATCGTGAATGTTCATTGTGTCGTCATACTGTGCCATTCTTCTCTTTTGTCTTATTTTACCAAAATCGCTTTCATAATAGTTGTATAGTTGCATGGTACAGTATAGTAATCGCTTTTGCAGGGGGGCGAGCTCCCCTACACACCCGCTACTTAAATATACCAGCGCCGAGATCGCACTGCTTTGAGGGAAATGGTAACGTATGCTACATTTAAACAGTTGTTGTAGTTGTCGAAAGAAAACTGCAGCTTTTTTGCTACATTTGTAATGGGACATGCACTGGTACTGCACAGCACTTAACAGCAAAGCTGATGCCCTGCATACCTCAATATTCAAGTATTTTGAAAGAAGATGAGCAATTCAATGTTATGAATATCCATATGTCGGAAGCAGATATTGTCATGTTTATTCACATTTAAATCATGCACAGGGTGTTGGGTGTGCTTTGGGCAGTCCTCGCTACTGCACATCTGGTGGGGTACTGATCTAACACAAAACCCAATAAAGACCCAAAGCTAAAACCACTGCTGTTAGAATCATGACAACATAATTACCCAAAACATGCAGAGGATTTGTGTGCATGCGTGTGTGTGAGCACCCGTATGCTCATCTAGCACAATGTTTATGTTTTGACTTTACTCATAATAGCTTGACTTAAAAACTGTAATCTCTGCTGTAATCACATACAGTCATTATACATTTCTCATTTTCTAAACTGTAATATGTAATAATACTTTGGAATATCTGTGCACACGTGTGTGTGAGCACCCGTATGCTCATCTGGCACAATGTTTATGTTTTGACTTTACTCATAATAGCTTGACTTAAAAACTGTAATCTCTGCTGTAATCACATACAGTCATTATACATTTCTCATTTTCTAAACTGTAATATGTAATAATGCTTTGGAATATCTGTGCAGATCTCTGGGTTTACACTGGTTACCTATGTTTCAGGATTTTTCGTCTGTGAAGATGCCTGTCATCTTCACTTTTATTTGTGAACAACACACAATTACAATGCATCTTAGATACCTGTTATACTCTCTTCTGATCAAAACTGTTTCATTCTTAAATTTGTTTTGTTCTGCTCTGCCTTAAATTGTCTTAATTACTAAAATGGTTCTTTTCTTTCATCCTTTCTCTTCTACCTTGTGATTGCATTCTACACAATGTTTCTAATGATATTTTTTTCTTCACATGGAGACCGATTGTTATAATGTAGAATTACTGTGATGCCAGGAATATCTTCCTGAAACAGGAAATGCATATACAACATAATGAACTTTAAAAGCAAAATGTGATTACGGAAATATTCTTTTGCATTTAAATGAATATTTAATTCAATCATAATTTCAAACTGAAAACCTACAATTTATATTCTGAAGCTTACATTTGTTAGCGTAAAATACAGTGTTTTATCAGTTAATGGGAAAGTGAGGCCTGCAATACAATAATATAGTTTTTAATTAAAAAAGTTTGACATTTCATTGTTTGCAATGGGGAAAAAATCACAAAAGACTACATGTGCAGTCCAGGAAAGTTTTCTCAACTTAGTCCATTTTTTCCTTGTAAAAGATTCTGTTTAGTAAATGTTTAAATTCATGCTGATGCCATCTGGAAAAAATTCTGTACTGTGCTCAATTCCATCTTAAACTGTTACAATGTAAATTTTCTTTTTCTGTTTTTTCTTTTCTTAAAAAACAGCCAAGTGAAATTAATTTAAATGATTATTAATGCAAGTTCATAAGTGCTGTTTTTAATAAAACTAATAATGAAATTAACATTGTAAGTAGCTTTAAAAGGAAAATTAAAAAAAAAAAATGAAAGGCATACTCCAGGTGATATTTTAACAAATAGCATGTTGCATACATTTCATATTAAGAGGTGATAAAGCAATTTCTCTCATAAACTAGAAAGTTACTCTTGTGTACGCATTTTTAAATATGGGTAGAGACACGACTATACAAGGACATATGCAAATCAACAAACAGAACAATACTTAAACCATATTATAGACTTACCAGATTGCTTGGGTCTTCTAGATATCCTGTACCATTGCAGTTTTCCAAGACTGTCAACAAAATTGGCCAGCATGTTGGAAAGCTTGAGAAAGGGGCACAGCAAACAGAGAAAGAAAAATGCATAAGCAATAAAAGTGTGAATAAAATAAAATACACGAGTCAAAAAGAAACAGTGATAAATCATTCCCATTAGCTTTTTGTCATTTCCTCTGGGGTATTTCTTTAATAACAAAATTAACATAATGATCCTCTGAAATCCTAACACTGGGAACTTGAAAGCATTTCATGTTTTACAGTATAATTACTTTTGTCACCTTCTTTGGGAAAACAAACAGCAGTCTTTCTGTTTTCATTACTATCCTGCTGCATATCAAGTTTTGTGACAGATGTTGCATTCACTCATTCATTCCATTGCAGGCACACGTGCTGACAGGTAATAAAATGATAAAACAATTACACCGAACAAACAATAGCAAGATATGTTATAAGAAGGTGTGCTTGTCAATGCCACACAGAATTTCACTGTTTCACTGTCAGAACTGTAAATATTTTTTTCAACTTTATTCGGTGTATACTGTGTGCGTACATATATATATATATATATATATATATATATATATATATGGTTCTATACTGTATTATCAAGCATATATATCAAAAGACAAAACATTGACAAAATATGTTCAAATGTACAGAATATCGAACATTGCAAATAAAGAACTACAAAATACTATATTCTCTCCCAATATTAGCACTAAATTCCCCATAACACCAGACTCAAGTTGATTTGAATACTGCCATAGCAATGTCCCACCACCATCCACCTTAGTAAATGGTGCTAACACTAAACTTAACGCACTCCTTTCTCCCAGGACTAACCATATGCCTTACCTTAATAAAGTCTTCTGTAACACTGCCAGTACCAAGACACAGTAACACACTTACACACACACACACATTATCTGCCACCTATCCTGGTCCCTTACCCTAAGTCACAAACACATGCACAACACTCTCACCCCCTCCAACCTCGTCCACCTGTGTTGAAAAAACATATCATCTACTTTTGTACCCCCCCCAGTTATCCTTAGCTTCAGTATTTAACACCACCTCATGCACTGGTCAACAAAATGTAAATTCAACAAAGTGCAAGAAAACAGAGGAAACCATTTATATATATATACATATATGTGGCCACAGTGGTGCAGTGGATAGTGTTGTTGCCTCATAGCAAGAGGTTCTCTGGTTCAATTTTCAGCTGGGATGCCTTCTGTGGAGAGTCTGCATATCCTCCCTGCAGTCACATAGACTTCCTGCAACATTCTAAAGACATACAGTAGGTGGACTGGACACACTTAAGTTGGCCATAAGTGAGTGTGTGTGTGTGTGTGTGTGTGTGTGGTATGAATGAACTACCACAGCAGGGCTAGCCACCTAGGGGTGTAAACCTTGGCTAAAGATGATTGTCACTGCTGAAGTGACACCTTGACCCTATGTGCAAAATGGGAAAGGGGTTGAGGATGGATGGATTTATATATATATATATATATATATATATATATATATATATATATATATATATATATATATAGTGTGTGTACAAATATGCCTTAGTCCCTTTGTCAAATATTGAGAAAGCCAGTTAGCTTATTGAAAATCAGGTTGTCGAGCCATACCAGCTTTCTCACATTTAGATTGTGGTACAATGGGGATCAGGAATATGCCCTTTTCACACTAATGCAATCCTGGATTTGGCATATATAATTAGCTGGGAGTATGGGAGGACACAGTCCCTCACATGAGGAGGAACAGGGAGTCTTGATCCCATGCAAAAACACTAGTTTAGTTTTGTTTCTTTTCAATCCTTTGTGGGTTGATCTTCTGATGTGTCAACATTTCTGCATTTCAACAATTTGCTATGCTTCCCTGTATAAATATATCTGGTATATATATATATATATATATATATATATATATGTGTGTGTGTGTGTGTGCGCATGTGTGTGTCGGTGTAGCTTTACCTTTAATTTCAGTTTTATATAATTTAATCCCATTTGTAATAAGTTTTTATATCTGTGAAACTGGTCTATCCACAAGAAGGTGAAGGTTCTTGTTCAAATGTACAAAAGTTTGATTAGAAACTCATGAAATGGCACTTCTGAAATTAATGTTTTCTGAAGTCAGCAGGCTACCCACACTTCCCTATGCATCCATTTTAAGCTATTATTATTATTATTATTAGTGCATTTAAGACAAGATGCCAAATAGTTTACAGTTATATAAATGTCTTTGAAATTGGTGAACTTATCATCTTCCCATATATGTAAAGAGTTCCATGGTAGATCCACAGTGAAGTAGGTAGTGAGGCAACCAAACATACCCAACGGCAATCCCACAAAACAGGCAAATAAAAAAGCCAAGGGCCAACCATTCAACACAATAAAATGGTTTAATATATAAAGCTTTCAAGTCACAAGACTCTTCGTCAGTGTTACATTCAAAATAAAAAACATTCAGTATTTAAAAACAAATCCTGCCTATCACATTCAGAGTTACAGTCACATGATCAAAGTATATATATATATATATATATATATATATATATATATATATATATATATATATAAAATAACTAAAAAAGTTCAAAGAACATGCAAAAGCTTTCAAAGTTCAGATATATGTCCTCCTTTTAAAAGTGGCTTAGTAGTAGTTTTTACATTTAAACCAGGATGTCTATCTGCTCTGAAATAGTTGATCCACTTATAATCAGAGAGTTCTGTTTTGTTAGTTAGGTCACCCCCTCGGTTACCTAAAGTTTCCTTTTGTAAGAGTATAAATTTAATAGTGTGGTTTTCACCACAATGAATAATGTGTCTTGCTAAAACATTAGTTTAAATAAAAATAATGAATTTATGCATCCTATTTCTTTTGCTACGTGTGCTCCTGAAAATGTGGTCTATCTTGTTAATTATGATAAAAGCAGCTGTTTCTATGTAGGTAAAATGAATCAGAAATTAAAAGACCACATAGCTTTGCACCTTTCAGAAATTAGGAGAAAAATAGAAACTAATGCAAGGTTAGACTTTCCAATGTGTGATTCCTTAAACCTCTTGTATTAGAGGTAACATGAGATATATGCAAATGACTCTAAGGACATCAGGTGTTTAAGTTATATGGCATTTCTGAATGTCCATGACTTTTTTCTTTCTGAGTTTATTTATGGACAAATTCAAGTAATAAAGCCAAATCCCACTAGCTGTGGCGTGCATGTTTCAGCCTTCTTTTGGCACCATCTGCACAGCATAAATGAAATGTTTGGCTAACTTTTAGAAACACATGGTTGTCATACCCATTTAATATCCATATCCATTAGGGTGTCTGCAAAATATCCCAACCAACAAACTAAAACAATAAGCAAAAAAGTCACACAGAAAAAACAATCAATAGCCAATCTTAAGGTCACTCAGTAGGACAGCTTAGGGTGGATTAACTTCCCAACAACTTAGAGACAGTATGCATGGGATTCAAAACTAACAACAATGGAAAAGAAGAAGTTATGTCTTCCATTTGTGTTGTTGATCTTCATCCATTCATTACTGATGGGTTATCGGTTCCGTCCTCGGAACTGAGCCAGCCAATATCAAGCTCGTGTCAGCCAAAAACTCTCGAGCCAAGGTCCTACCCAGAATGCTCTGCTCCCTGTTACCTCAGATCAAGTTTGCAAGTTGATAAATGAAAGTAGAGGCTACCTCTGGTCATAACAGACCTACAATAAAGGAATACATGAGATCAACCAGGAACCTCCAGATGGGGGATGGAGGGTGGGAAGTAATGAATGAATGAACAACACAGATGGAACATTATGGTAAGACATAACTTCTTTATCTGATGTTGTTAACCTCACTTCATTCCTTACTGATGGGACAGAGTCCCCAGCTACCTGTATCCCTGGGTGGCCCTCATGGAAGGACATTTCTGAGCACCATGGAGCCAAAGGAAGCTCTACCTCTGGAGGCCAAGTCCAATTTGTAATGAAGAATAAAGGTATGAGGTTTAGCCCAAGTTGCAGCTGAGCAAATATCATTGAGGGAAGCCTTAGCATGGAAAGCTGCTGAAGTTGTCATAGATCTTGTAGAATGAGCTTTCACTCTATGAGACAAGGTGAGATTGTTTTTGTTGTAGATAAAGGTAATACAATTTCTTAACCATGAAGCCAATGTACAAGCCAATTTGATACAGGATGACCTTGTCTAGGTCCAGAAAAAGCCAAAAACAGTTGGTCTGATTTACGGGTAGATTTTGTTCAGTCCAGATAAAATTGTATTTGCCTATGAACATACAAGGAGTGCAGGCAATAATCTCCCTTGTTAGATTGGTTAGGAAAGAAGACTGGAAGGTCAATAGATTGATTGATAGACCGCTCTGACACCACTTTTGGTAAAAAAGAAAAGGAAGAATTAGTTCTCAGTGATACCTTAGCCTTATGGAAGATAAGATAGGGAGATTTGATACATAAGGCTTGAAGTTCTGACAAGCATCTGGCCGATGTGATTGCAATCAGAAACAAAGTTTTCCAAGAGAGATATTTTACATCACATAAAGATGCAGGTTCAAAGAAGGGAGCTGTTAGAGCTTGCAGAACCAATGCCAAATCCCAAGGTTGTACCGGTTCTCTAAAAGGAGGTTTTAGGTGGATAACCCCTTGATAACCCCTTTCAAGAAAGTTTTACAGAGTCTCTGAAACATAAGTGAAGAATCTTGAAAACCAACGAGGAAATTTGAAATGGCAGCTAAATGCACATGAATGGTAGAGGCAGACACCCCAGAGTGCAAAAGATGTGATAAGTAATCCAGTACCACCAAAACTGGAGCTGACAAGGGATCTAATTGTCTATTCACTGCCTATAGAGGGAACCTTTTATATTTGTTAAGATAGATTAGTCTGGTGGATGATTTATTAGAAGCAATAAGAATATTGCACATAGGGGATGAGAGGTTTTCATGCCTGGCAATCATTAGAAGTGTAGAAACCAAACTGTCACTTTCAGGTTGTTAGACTGGGGTGAATCAAACCCTGCAGATGAGAGATCAACATTGGGGATGGACTGACGATCCACGGTTGATCTAGCAGGTGAGGCTAGAGGAAGGGAAGCCAGACTTTTCGAGGCCAATATGGAGCAATGAAGATCACTTTGCTTTTCAACTGTTGTGCTTTCTTCAAAAATTGGGAGATGAAGGGAAGAGGAGGATAAGCATAAAGTAGACCCGAGAGCCAAGCGTGGACTAGAGCATATCTCAGTGACTGTCCCCGAGAGGGGATTAGGGCAAAATATTTGCTGCACTTGTAGTTGGTTGGGGAGGGCAAATAGGTCACAGCAAGGCTGGCCCCAACAGTTGAAGATTTTTGCCACTATCAAAGGATTGAGGGACCACTCGTGGGGTTGCAGAATACACCTGCTCAATTTATCCGCTATCAGGTTGGAGCTGCTGGGAATGTGCATTTCAATTAGAAAGCAGTTAGAAGCTATCGGCCATTGCCATATTCTCAAGGCCTCTCAGCATAATGGGTAAGATCTGGTGCCCTCTTGTTCGTTGATGTACCAGACCACTCATGTTGTCTGACTGGATCGCAGTAGTCCCTTACAGAAGGATGGAATGAAATGCTTTCAACACTAGTAGCACCACCCTCAATTCCAGGACATTGATATGCAAAAGGGCCTCTGTCTCTGACCAGGTGCCTTGGACGGAATTTCCCTTACATAGCCCCCCCACCCCACCATGGTCACCGTGGCTATCAGTTGGTGGGGGTTGAAGGGGCGAGACCATTGTTGGGGATTTCGAGATGTTCATCAGAGTAAATATTGCTTGCATCTCTGAGTTGCACTTATCTGAAAAGACAAAGGATGTTGTAGAGGGTACCACTGAGTGAGAAGTAGCCAATGAAGGAGCCTCATGTGGAATCTGGCTAGAGGAACAATGGTGATCAAGGCTGCCATTGACCCCAAGAGTTGGAGTATAGATTGAGTGGGACATTTGTGGTGACAGAGCAGTGGTTGAACCTGTTGCCTTATTCTCTGCAGTCTGTGGTCCCGAAGGGATGCTGTGCAATTTCTTGTGTTCAACAATACCCCTATAAATTCCAAAAACTAAGTTGGGGTTGTGTTGGATTTCTCTTAGTTTATAGTGATACCCAGGCTTTGAGCTCTTAGAAGAGTGTAGTGCAGGGCTTCTTCCAGTAGACATTTGGTGGGGGGTGGTGAGGAGCCAGTCATCTAGATATGGAAATGTCTGGAATCTTTGAAGTCGCAAGTGAGCGATAACCACTGCCATGCATTTGGTGAACACTCTGGGGGGCTGTAGAGAGACAGAAGGGCAGAGCTCACAATTGGTATTGATTGGCTCCTATGCAGAAGTGGAGGTATCTTCTTAAGTCCATTTTTATGTGGTAATACACATCTTGAAGATCTAGAGAGCACATCCAATCGTGTTCTTCCAGAAGAGGAAGGATAGACTGAACCATGATCATCCGGAATTTCTCTGTTATTAAAAATTTGTTTGGTGTGCTGAGATCCAGAATTGATCTTTAATCCCCTGTCTTTTTTGGCAATCAAAAGAACCTTGAGTAAAAAACAAATCCTTTCTGGTCTAGGGGGACCGTCTGGATAATGCAAGGGGATGCAATATCCTCTGGATATTATCCATTGTATCCAAGTGTTGGTGGTTATATTTTGCCAGGCAGCGGGGTACAAGGAGAATGACCCCCCCCGACCGCTTCCAGAGTTGAGCAGTCGGGCAATGCTTCAGGAGCACTGATAGGGTTTGCCAGAAAAGGAATCTCTGGAATCCCAGTTTTGCATACCTCCTCTGGCCTGAAAGAGGTGTCTTCCATTGGAGTTTCCCCCTCTGACTCTAGGAGAGACCTCTGCACATGAGTCTTGGAAAGAGTCCTGTGATTTCCTGTGCCACATCTTCCTGCTCCTCTGATTTCTGGAGTAGAATCGCTGAGGAGTGGAGTGTCTGACACCAATGGCAGACAGGTTCTTGCCAACTTGTTTGCACATTGCCAGCATATCTTTCACTTTAGGGCCAAACAAAGAAGCAGCCTCTAGGAGGGCGTTCATGAAGAAAGCCTTAAAGGAGTCCAGAGAGTCACAAAGGTGCATTCAGGCATGTCGTCTGGTGACTATACCCATGCCTGCCACTCTAGCCACCCCTTCCATTGTGTGATAAATAAGACACATGGAAGAGTCGGAAATGGACTCTAGGGTGGCTATCTGAGAATCCACATTGGCACAGAGCTCGGCAGAAACAGCTCCTGCCAAGGTTTCAGAGAGCTGGTTGATAAGATCCCTCTGAAGCCTGGTAAAGTGTGCCAAATAATTCAAAAACCTTATGAAGAAGGTCGATGAAGCAAACACATGCTTCTCTAGTCTGTCAGTCACCCAGGACTGCTTGTTGAGTGGATGGACAGTTTGGCTCTTTTCTGCCAAATCATTCTTAGTTGCATCCACCACCACCATAGCATCTACTGAAAGACCTCGTGACCAATGTGGGTGCTCAGCTGGGGGTGATCATATTTTATCTGGTCTCCTTGGTATCACTTCCAGGGTGTCAGGAGCCTTCCATGCACATTGACTGATAAGCTGGACGAGATCATTGGAAGGCGGGGTGACCCTGGAGGAAGGGGACCAGGCACAAAAAGCCTGCAGTAATGTGCATTCCACAGAGGAAGGATTAGAGGACTTCCAGTCATCCCTCTGTATAAGGATCTCGAGGATGTCACCAAAGAACACCTCATCAGAGGGTGACCATGGAGTCCCTACCCCATCATCAAAATCTGTATCTTCAGTCATTGACTCCTCAGTGGAGTCCATGTGCTCCTTCTTGCATGATGCTTTGCGGGGTACTTCCTCAGTGGGAGGTTCTAGGGAAGACTGCAAAGGGGGGTCTCCTGAGGAGGAGAAACCTGAGGCCCTTGAGCTCAGTGTCTGGTGTTTGTGGCTTGTGACAGTTGCAGCACAAAGGGGAGAGAGGACTCCAACTTGTGGGATTTGCCGGCGGAGGAATGTGCCCTCTCCATGGCCTGGAAAGCTGGCCCACCAAGGGTGGGATGGGAGCCTGAAACCAAGCATGACAACCTTGGAACAGGGGTCACACCCCACACAGACGAGCCCACCCCCAGACCAGGAGTCTCAAGAGGACTGTGAACCATGAAAGAGAGAGGATTCCCTGGAGGGTGCCATAGAAGAAATCGGCATGGAACCAGGAATGTCCTCCCCCATGGTACAGCCACTGGCTTGAAAAGAGCTCGATGCCCAGTGCACTGGGGGCAACAAGGATGACTCCAGTTCTTAAGTGAGATCCACTACTGGAGTCGGAGAAAGGGAAGCTGCTGTCGGAGAAATTGGCTTCAAAACTTGGGTAGACGTCGAAGGAGGAGTGTACATGTTGGAGTTTGAGGAGATATATGTTTACCTGAAGGAGGGAATGTGGACTTTGATGACTGAGAGAAAGACCTCTGGCCACAAGCAACTGGTCAACAAGCCACAACACATCTTGTTCAGAGAGACTCTTTGTTGACCTCATGGAGAAAGCTGATGGCGATTCTGGCCTTTCTAGAAAAGGACTATATTGACTGCCAGGCAAATGGATCCAATGAAGGAGAATACTTGGTCCTTGCTAATTGAACAGGTGCAGAGCCCAGAACCGAGGATGCCTGCACCGAAGAAAATGGTGTGGAAGTGGTCTGCGCCGACTCCATCAGTGCCACAGTAGTTGAAGGTGTCTGCACCGTAAAGGCAAAGGTCAGCCCCAATGGGTACAGTGTCATTGAGGAAAGTGTCTGCACTGGAAATAAGGACGGTGCAGAGAAGGACTGCACCGAGGAACAAGTTGGTGCAGAAAATGTCTGCGCCATGGAATAAAGAAAAGTCATACTCGGTGCCGAAGGGGACTGCACCTGCATGGACGGTGCTGGTTAGGGCTGTGACAGAACTGTCAGGGCCATAGCCATCTGCACTGGGAACTCTGGTGCCAGTGTTAATAAGGAAGACATGGCTGGAGCCAGAATCATTTGGGGTGGTGCCGAGCCTGGAGCTGACAGAGTCACAGGTGGCAGTGCCAAAGTAGTAATCAATTTCACCTTCTTACGAATCGACTCCCTACGATCTCCAGAGGGAGAAGAGGGGAGTGGTTTCGATGATGAAGAGAAAGAACACCTCTTATGGGGTTTAACAGGAGGTGGTGAGCCATCCGACCCAAAAATAGCCTTAGAGAAAGGGGACTTGAGAAGGCCTTTCAAAATTAACTTATTTTTCCTCTTGTTAAGAGTCCTGGTAAAAATATTTTTTACAAATCCCACATGGGGGATCCACAGTAAGGTGGGAGACATTCAGACAGTAGACATATAAGTCATGGCCATCGGAAAGTGGTAACTTATGGACACAATCCTTACACTGCCTGAAACCAACGCTACTTTTCTTATCTGACATAATGATCTGGTGAAGAAGAACAGTACCAAAAGGAAGAGGCTACCCAAAGGGGTAAGAAGAGAAAAGGAAGGATTACCAATGATGGTAATAAAGAATTACCTCAAAGGTAAGAAAAAGGGGAATAAAGGTAAAAGACTAAAGGGAGAGAGTCTAAAGTATACGATAGGGTAGGAAATATTAGTAAAAAACTATTTGAAAATATTTAAAGTAAGAACAATGTATAAAACTTTCAAAATTTAGACATTTAGCTGAGAGAGTGGCTTGACATGGCTGTACAGCAACGCGGCAACCGAGATCTGAGGTAAGAGAGAGCAGAGCATTCTGGGTACAACCTTGGCTCAAGAGTTTTTGGTTGATGCAAGCTTGATATTGGCCGGCTCGGTTCCAAGGACGGAACCGATAACCCATCAGTAAGGAATGAATGAAGATTAACAACATCAGATTGACAGTTACCAATGCACAATTATTTAAACACAGAGAACCCTGCTAAGTTGCATGGACTTGGCCATTTTCCCATGTGTATCTATGCATATTAATTAAATTCTCTTCTAAACTTTTCACCTCCTCCTGAAATTCTTGCAGATGGAATCCAGTAGGGCATTTATGTGCCTGTGTTAACAAATGCCTTGTAGTATGAGAGACAGATGCACTCCTCAATTATTTCTACAATGAATCTGCCCATGAATATGGTCAGTAATGCCTTTCATCATATTAGATACTTGTTGAATGCAATTTGTAATGCCCTGTTTGTCCAGAAAGAACATCCCAGAAACACAATCCCAAGAGACAGAGTCAAGGATGGTTTTGCAATATTCATCTGGAAGACCTGATTGGTCAAAAGAGACATAGTTCATGTTAACGACTCTTGACATCTGGATAAAGACTCTGGAAAAATAAGCAGGTCATCTAAATAAGGAAAGATGGAATGACATTTGGTCTTCAATAAGCTATAAACTGGGGCTATACAATTTGTGAGTACCCTTGGAGCAGTATATAAACCAAAGGGTAATGCAAAAAACTGATAATGTGAGTCAGAAAATGAGCACCACAGAAATATTCTAAAGCCTATGGCTATGGGATTATGGCAGCAAGCATATTTTTACATGCAGAGTTACCAGGTAACACATGAGAAATGAAGGGTAACAGGTTGTATAAGGTAAACCTTTTGAAATTTGTAACTTTCACATACAGATTTAGAAATAAAAGATCTATTTCTGGTCTCAAAAAAGCCTCTTTTTGGCACCAGAAACATTCTGGAATAGAAATCTCTTTCCCTTTCACTTAAAGGCATTGGTCATATGAATTGCTGTCCATGTAAAGTCTGACGAACCTGAAGAAAAAATTCTGTTTGGTTTGGAAGGTGAGGAGGTATTTTCCTAAAAGGAGGACTTTGCATTCAGTACCATCTGTAACCCTTCTGCATACATTTTAACACCTAGGAGTCCAAAACAAATGTTGTCAAAATGTAATTGTCAGGAACAGGGTAAGGAATGCTGGCATAGTAATTCTGTACTGCTGGTCTGTCTCTTTTTTCCTGAAAAGCCCACTGTATTTTTAATTATTGTTACTACAGGCCATCTCTGTTTTTTGCCACAAAAGGACTGGTTTTCGTTATTTTGATTTTTGTTTGTAAGAGAGAGGCCTGTAAGATTTATACAGGGGTGTATGAATTATCTTAGAAACACTCTAATCAATTTCCCTCTTTCATCATATTGTTTGAAAAACTGTGCAGTAGTATCTAAAGCGGAATCCAAATTTTCATACTTCTCCAGTAGTTATAGCTCTAGATACAGTATCTGCACAATCATACACACACTTCAAAACATGTTTAAATACCTAAGGAATGGTAGAAACAGCATGGTTCAAAAAAGAGCTATTTTTCTGATGGAAGAGTATATGCCAATTCCCTCAGATGGTCCATATGGCATCACAAACATTTACACATATTTGCCTTGTAATTCAGAATTCTGAAGGTGGAAGAAGAAAACATTCTTTTACCTACACAGGTCCAAATTTTGCCCTTTTTATCATAAGGTTGGCACTGAGCATCCATCTGTTGCCAGTGTGAGAGACAGACAAATGGCAGCTGGGTCTGACCATATGAGAAAATACATTTATTAGCCTGAGGTACCATATACAGTTGTCTGCTATTTTTCAGGGGACTGATGGTTGGCTACCAGGATAAGTAAAGGGAGCAAATTGACACATCATTCAAGCCTGGCAGTAGAGGAGGGATGGGAGAGGAATGAACTTTATCTGTTCGTAACATATCTTTATAAATCCTCAGTTCAGGAATAACATCTGTTTTTTCCCATAAAAATACCTCAGTCATCCTAGCAATGTCTGTTCAAAAGAGCATTCCTCCACAGCAGGATAAGAATGAAAGTTTTCCTCACACTCACAGAGCTAGGATCTACAAGATAAGAAGCCTTATCTGTGTCAAAAGTGGAATCATTAGACCCTGTTTCCAAATAAATAATTTACAGGGAATGCCTATCTGTAAAGACTTCTGTGTATTAGGACTTAAGTCCAGTGCTTGTCTAGCCAAGGTAAGGAACTCATCCTTTTGAACAGCAGTAATTTCATCAGAAGAACAATGTTTAACTTTTTGTTTTTCTTATTGGGAATTCCAGTAGAAGAGGACCAACTTGAAGGTGAGACATCTGCATGGTCTGATGGTAACTTGCCCTGGTTACCCTGACAAAAATCCCACAGAGTGTCCCCTAGACCGAAAGAAGATGGTTCTTCCATGCCTGTATTCAGCATTGGAACAGCTAAACAGGACATGGCTGACCCCTGATTCATGCCAGTCAAAAGGACTACAACAGAGGAAGCTAGAGATTTAAGTGAGGAGTCTGAGGAGCAACCAGTGGCCATTCCAGGTTCACTCACTATTGGATGAGGCACAGACTGATTCCATAACAATGGCATGGGCTCCTTTTTAAGTGATTTCTTTCTTTCTAAGTACTACAGGAGAAGAGCCAGCCAGAGTAGAATGAGTATTCCTGCTGTAAATACGGAAGAGGTACAAAAAGTGGTAAGCAGCACACTTTCACTTACAACACTTTCTTCAGTTTTGTAGGTTATAAAACGTAAAAGAGGAACAGGATTTCCCTTTCAGTACTGCCAAAAACTCACACACACTGACAGAACCAAAACTGTAGGTAGGTTGTAATGAAATGAAAGTAAGCTTTACATAGATGCACACACAATTTCAAGGCCATTCCTCCATAAAGTTTCTGACACAGATGAAGCTTATAGCTGATTGCTGCTCCTACAAAGTATGAGAGATGCTTCTTCTCAAGATAGCAAAAATGTATTGAAGTAAACTTCACTATGACTGCTGACCCCCCCCCCCCTGTTTAGCCAATCAGCAGTCAGAGTGAAGGAGTGCGGGGAGCTACAGCTTTTTGATGCTTACTGGTTGTTGTTTCCTAGGTGAGGAAACAGCCCATATAGCTTAAGCAATATTACTGCCATAGGAATGATGAAAGTACAAATTGTTTTATTTCCATGCCCAGCTGTTTGCATTTACCATACTAACATAACAACTGAATGCATGCTATATAAAAATACAAACTATGCTTAGCTAACTGATTAGACACAACTTTCCCAACTGAATATTGGTATTTTTTATTATTTTCAGCCATTTGCTGTATTATATATACATATATCAACATTGCACCCTGTCATTCTGTCTCTTCAAACCCATGTTCATTGTTTTATTTTTTTTTTTTTTTGTTACAAAGACAGTTCTTCACACACAGTTCCCAACAGGATAATCACTTATTTTCTGCCAGTTGGATGACAATGCCTCCAGCTGACATGCATTAGAGAACACCCTCTCCTGTTTATGTTTGGGGATCTTAAAGCAAACACTATGTTTGGGGATCTTAAAGCAAACACTTTACATTAGCTATTTAGCAAACCATACCACAGTCTTTACAGACCTCTCAACTGTCCCTAATGTGGAGGAAATTACCTGTTTTCAGGTCTGATCTGGCTCTTGAAGGGATGTATCTGTTTTCAAAGACAAATCCCTATTTTCAGGCTTGATTTACCCCCCCCCCACGCAATTTTATGAATCCCCCTCCTCATATGTGATGTTTGAAGCTGTCTAGTATTCAGAAAACCAAATCACATGGCCAACAAACTAGTGGCATCAACAATTTTAAGGAAAGGAGGCATACATCTTACATCCTCGTTCTTCTAAAGCAAAAATAAATTACAGTGTGTGGTACGATTTTGCAATTCAGTTCAGTAAAAGGTACACATATAACAGTCCCTTTGATAATGTGCTTTTATTTTTTTCCATCATGTTTGTCACAGTGTGTTTTTTAAATACTTGTTTCTGAGTAGTACCACTTTTCAAATTTTAGCCTGATTAGATGCCAGATTTTTAGCTATATGCTCCTACTTTTCAAGTGCCCTTGTTGCTATCTCAGATCTGCATGTTGAAAGGTACGAGTCATTGTGAGCACAAAACCAAAGGGATGTGTCTTTCCTGTCCTCTTACATGCTTCTGCCCAATAGTCACCATAGCACATCCAAGTTTTTCACTCATTCCTAATATATCTCACCCTGGTTTTGTCATTTTATTTTGGCCCACTGGTGTTTGTATAAGTGGCTGTTTATGGATCAACACTAATCTGTATACATTATAAAACTGGGAGGTCATGGTAGTATATGGGGTATTTGTTGAATCAGAAATACTATATACATCATATATTATGGAAACAATTATAAATAAAGAAAAGATACTGCAATGGTTAAACCTGTACTAGGAGAGGCTAATATAATGCATCTGAAATGCTGTAAGTTAAAAGAAGAGCATGAAGCTCATGAAATTAGAGATGTCTACCTCTTGTTGAACAGTGGACAATTATGGGGGACTTTACCAGGAGAAATTGTGAAAATACCAAAACAATGATTGGAAGACCTATGGATCATCTCCAGAGTCACCAGGGATCTAAGTACTCCATCATTCATAATTTCTATAGTTCTTCCAGCAGAAGGAGGCCTTGACTAATTACATTGTTGTGCGTTAAATTAGGTACCAAAGTTGTAAGATGTACATTATCTAACAGTCTTTGAAGCCTTACATGTGTTATAGGGTATGCCTTTCTGCCCCTTTGACCTCATATTACATCCACCTTCCTCGTCATTTGTTTAAATTTTAACAGATATATGGCTCCTTAGTACTCTCTATTTTGCTAACTCAGTATTGGCAAAGAGACAATATGCTGATTCAGCTTATCTAGTGATTCCTTTATTGCATTGCATCAGTACAATTTCATTATCAGAATGTTACCTAGAAATTACATGTTTGAAAGGCATAGCATTTACATTTCTTTACCAGAATGCTGGTTACAAATTATGTTCTTGTTAGATACACCCTTCCTTTAACTAGTTAATCAATACTTAATAAAACATCCCCTCTTCCTATATCTAAAACATAGCATTTCAGCAGATGACATTTTGTGTGCCTTCATAGCAATTTTGTCATTCTTACTTGCAGGCTTAGCTCACTTAGTTTTAAACAATACATCATTAGCTGTTAACTTTTCAATTAATACAACGTGTTTTTTGCACTCTTAGGATCACCATTTATAAAAGTTGCTTGGAAGTGCTCATTTGAATTCATCAGCTTATAAAATGTCTATCATTTTACTTGTGAGGATCACTTCTAGATCTAGATATTTGTTTGCAATATATTTTAGATCACACATGTCCTCTTATTGTTTTATTTGAATTAGATATCTATTTATGACATATCATTGTTTGAGTTTTAAACACACACTAGCCCTAGCAAGTAGCTTCTTTTTAGTTTATTGTAGCACACATAACCACACACCCTTCATATCTATATATGCTTTGGGTGCTTTCCCAGTATGTTAAGAAGACAAATTTTTAGCCTGATCAGAATAAGCCCTTTTTTCAACCTGGTAGATCTCTCTAAGGTACTGAGCTAAGCTTTGATGTCATCATCCTTATTAGTTTCTTTAGTGGTGGGATGAGTTTTAGGGTTGTTATTAAAGCATCTACTGTATCTATCTGCTTCTAGAAACTGAGTGCCACTTACTCATCTCCTAAGAAGCCACACTCCTCTTGTGAAGAAGTATTATATTACGAGCCATATATTTGTTGGCCTGCACCAGGATACTTATGGGTTTCCTTATTTATTGGCAGCATGTAACAGTTAATTCACGGGACAAAACATTTTTTTTATCTTTTTTCAAGAGGAGTTATTAGCCGAGAATGTTTTTGCCCTAGTAAGTTGTGAAGCAGAAAAAAGTCAGTGCAATTTGGTATATGTCTCCTAAATTATACCCACTATAACTACCAGTGTAGCAAGAGTAATACACTGTAAATAATTTCTTCATTCAAATGTTTTTTAAAGTTTATTTTATATTATTATAAACTTAAGTTTTGAGCTCAAGAGAACACAATCATGTTTGTGCTTAACAGACATCTGGTTAATTACAGTTTAGTTATGTGTTTGTTATTCCTCTTGAAGGTCTCTCAGTAACACACAAGATTCCATATAATTTGCCATGCTTACTACGGCACACCAAGCCATGATTTACTTACAATTCCAACTACATCCATAATCACTTTCCTGTGTATTTTCTTAGAAAATCAAGTGTCTCCCAATACTCCTTGACAGTGGCGGCTGGTGACTTCAAATCAAAGGGGGGCTGCAGGAGACAGATGAATGGGTGGGGTCAATGGGAATGGGTGTGACCAACTAGAAAGGGGAGGAGCTATGCTCAAAACCACAAAAACTTTAATTAAATATGCTGCCCTGGGTGCCAAACCATCATTATGGGAGTCCAATCAAGACAAAATGAAGTGTAGAAGAAAAAAATATTTCAATCTATTGGCTGCATGACAGCTTACTTAATATCTAGATGGAAACAAAAAGGATGTGAGGCATAAAAAAATAAATTACTTTTTAAATACATTACTGGAATGCCAGTCAAAATCAAGTATAAGAAAAACAAGCAGCACTTAACTCAAATCACTTCTCCTTGCACTCCAGTTCTAATTATAATTTATATTCAGCTTTATTAAAGTACCAAGTAACATGCTGAAAGTATACCCTCATTTGTAAAAATGTTTCTTATCCAAAAAAGACCTTCTGCCTGACAACTATCTACTTGTTTCATGGGGAAAACATGATCAAAGTAAAAAATGAAAAGCAAATAAGAAACAAGCTCAACATATATTGCTTAAAGGATTACTGCACAGGATATGGACCATGCATGATAGATTGGCATTCTGTTTAATTTGCAGGTAAAGCCTGTAATGAGCTTAATATAATCTAATCCTGGCCTTTATTACAAATACTGTCATATGCATTTCAATACCCAAGGCTTATACATTATCTAGTTATGTAAGTATTCTCTGCATGGCAACACCAGAAAGGCTTTCAATGTTGGCAATACTGCTTATTAAAACTTACTTGCATCTTACAATATCAGACAAGCTTACCTGATGGTTATTAAAGCACTGCTACTTAAACATAGAGCAAAAGGCACTTTCTGAATAATAATAAGCATACATCAACAGTATAAAAATGACAGAAACCAGAACATTCTGCAAAATCAATGACAGATGAAAAGCCACTGTAGTACTTGTGTTTACCTTGGATGGTGGGGAATAGTCTGCACATTTAGACTGCATAGCTGCTCCTTGCCTTGCTTGGACACATCCAGAGTCACTACATGGGGGAGTGGGGTGCAACAAGTTTGTCACAATTTGAAATCTCTCTGGCTGACTGTGATGGCCCTGACACATTTGTCATACCTCTCAACCTCAGAGCAAGAAATCTGGACAAAGCCATACATAGAAGTGGAACAAAGGCCCAAAAATAAGGACAATTTTTAAATATTGCTCTTATAAACTTAGAAAGATAATAGAATAGTAGGTCTTGTATTAGTATGAATTTTCTGAAAGGTACAAAATCTGAAACTCAAATGTCTTTCATTATTTTCTAACTTCAGTCTTTAATGATTTGCCACTAATTTGCCAAAAAAAAAACACAATTTTATGAAAAATGGACCAAAAATGTGATGCAAAAATATAAAATTGCCACACAATACAGCTAGGAACATGTCAAAGAAGGGACACTTTTAATAATAGTACTGCTAACTTGAGCAGCTGACAAAATAAAAGAATCTACATGCATTTCTGAAATAAAAGTAATCTATAACTGATTATTACAGTTATTTATTAATTGTAAACCCTCCATGTTTTCTTCCAAAATTGCCATTTTGCAGAGGGATTATTAGGAGAAGAGCAACATTTTGAGCCAAAATCGGGGACAGTTGAGAGGTTTGGATATGCCTAATTCTATAAAGCAATTTTATTTGCACGTACCTCTGAACCTGTTAATGCAGGAAAACTGGACAAGGCCAAATATATTGGGGGAACATACAAACACTACTAAAAATTGCTCTTGTATAAACTTAAGACAGTTGATAGAATAACAGGTCTTGCTTTAGCTTGCATTTTTCTGAAGGTTATGACGTAAAGCTCAATGTCTGTCATTTAGTGACTTCATTCCTAAATGATTTGCTAGAAAACCACACATTTTATGAGGATCAAACCAAGAATAAGAAGCAAATATCTATTCATTCTGCAAAAATAGGGACAGCTGAGAGGTATAGTTCAACCAGGGCTGTCTGAGTTTGCTGCCCTTCCCCTCTCAAAATCATGGTCGATTGTAGCCTCCCCCCTGCAACCATTCCAGTGTCCCATTTCTTGGTTATTTTGCCCCATTTACCATAAACACTGTAATGTGCATACTGCTTTACTTCTGCCATGATTTGGATTTCATTTGAAAGTTTTATTTTGCATTTTTACAGCACAAACCTCAATAGATATCTGCTAAACAAAGCAATGCAGTCTCACAATGAAAACAGACTTAGCATTAAAACTTATCTGCCCTTAAAACTCACATGCATTGAAACAGCATTGAAACCCACATTCAAAGAAAATACATTTTGCCAGTGGCAGATAAAGATTAACTTTGGGCTGTTTTCAAATCACAGGCCCCTTGAACACGAAACATACACATGCTCTTTGATACACCTTCCTGATTGTATTAAATTGTATTCCTTGTACAATACAGTACAGTTGTCAGAGGGCATTTTAAATTTATTGTTTCGAAAATTAGTAAACAATGAAACAAAATGCATGCACCAATGACAAAACTACCCAATTCAGAACATTTCCATCATAAAAGTCTACTCAACCTTCTACACTCCACCAGTATCAGTAAATATGCACAATCTCTGAAGTGTAAAAGTCATCTAAATAATTCCACATTAAAGAAATCTGTAACAATGAAGAGGTTGCTGCTAGCAAACAACTTTATATATCATTGTTTATTCATCTACAAATAAAGTGCCTGTTGCCCTTGAGGAATAAATTGCCTATGTTGCATGCATTAAAAAAATGATAAGCTAGTAATATCGCAATAGGGACTGCATGGCAAACTGATAACAGGTTCATAGTTACTACTCTAGGTATCTTTGCCAAAAAGGAC
Organism: Protopterus annectens; assembly: GCF_019279795.1. Lineage (NCBI taxonomy): Eukaryota > Metazoa > Chordata > Ceratodontiformes > Protopteridae > Protopterus > Protopterus annectens. The sequence continues at coordinate 336,438,779 of NC_056749.1, forward strand.
TGCAGCATCCACCCACTTTACAACACATTACAGTACCAGCAATGTATCTGTCTATTGTGGGAGTAGAACCCACAACCTTCTGCATCAAAAGCAAGTACACTACCTGTTTTGCTATTAACAATGCAAGCAGACTCAGAATAAGCAGCACTAAAGTTTTGTTCCCCTGCAGTTCTCAGCTCCTTGTAAAATCTACTCGACACACTGTTGTATCTCTGAACTTTGCAGCACAAGAAATCTTGAAAAAGCCGAAATTTATTGGGGGGGGGGGGGGGAAAAGCCCAAAAACCAGGGACACATTTTAAACATTGCTTGTACAATGTTGGAAAGTTGCTAGAATAAAATGCTGTGTTACCACCATACATTTCGCTGCCACGTCTTTAACCCAGGGGACCCTGTGCAAAACAGTCAGAGAAACATACCACTATGCCAAATCAGCAAAGACAAACTTAAATGGCTACCATTTAGTGAATTCAGTTCTCACCATAGCTGTCAACCTCTTGGCACAAAACACCTGAACAAAGCCAATAATGGGGGAATACAGCCCCCAAACATATTCAGTGAATTCAGTTCTCACCATAGCTCTCAACCTTAGCACAAAATATGTGGACAAAGCCAATAATGGGAGAATACAGTCCCATAAATAGGGACACATTTCAAATATCCATGTTATAAACTTAGACATCTGCTAGAATAAACAGTTTTGTGTTACCATGTACTTTCTGAAGAATATGAAGTCTGAAATTCAAATGCCTGTTATTTTTAAACATTTAACCAGCAAACTAGTCTGACTTGGAACAAAAGACAATTTTCAGCAGAGCAGGGAGAAACTCCAGACACATCTTTGTAAGATGGGAGGACATGCAGACTCCACACAGAAGGCACCCCAGCCAAGAATCAAACCAGACAACCTGTAGCTGTCAGGCAGCAATGCTACCAGTGCACCACTGCACTACAGACTTTGCAAGCCAAGGAAATATGTAGATACAAAAACCACAGATTTTATGAGGAACAGAACAAATATGAGGCAAAAATCTGCAAATTCTTTTAGAAATGGTGGTGGATAGGGAATTCAGGTCCTTGCCACCTGTATCCAAGGTACAGGGTTCAAGCCTGAGTATCTCTACCCACCACCATTTGTTCTCTCTAGCCACCAGTATACAGCAGCCGGGGCATTAAACACACACACACACACACACACACACACACACACACCAGTCTTCACCTATCTGTTTCATGCACAGAACACATCTGAACCGACCAACAGAACATGTCTGAAGCCACAGAATCCCTCTGCATGACACCCGTGCAGTGAAATCCCTGTGAGAGCTCTCAGCTCACTCCTCATTGGCACTGTGCAAGGGAAGCAGTCTGGAGCTCCTCTGTTCTGTGCGGTCATCGACCGCACAGATTCCTGGGTATCCTACAGCACAGGTTGCTGGGTACCTCTTTCTCTGCATCTGGACTGCCTTTAAAGGCAGTCTGAGTGGATTTTTTGTTTCACAGATTTTTTTTCTTTGTTTTTCTAGGTGGGAGGGCTGCAGACCAGCAGTCCGATAGCACGAGCCGCCCCTGCTCCTTGAGAATGTCCATGGGTTCCTACTGTGTTTTCTGGTTAGGTTCCCCTAATAGTCTCCTCTCTCATTCTTGAAAGTCTTCTCTCTCTTTCTCTGAGATGCAAAAAGCAGCTTTCTTTTCACCACAGCTATTCAGAGTATTCACATTAACCTCTGCTATTATATGTTTTACTAACTATATACATACCACCACTACGGAATTCTCACCATATATAGAGCCACAGACAAAGATAAGAGGTTTTCCTTCTTGATGAGTTACTGATATAGTACTAAGTTCATGGTCTGTACTGTACTGGATATGTCTGTATTTAAAATCAATATCAAAATGACTTTCAAGTTGAAAGGGAAAAAATGTTGTTGGGGAATACCAGGAAACTTACTGTCCAGAAACTCATTGTTGGTTCAAAGACAGAGAGAACCACAAAAATTGATTCCATCACAGACAAGGATCAGGATTTAATTTTCCTGCTGAGTTATTAATGCAATATTATGGTTACTGGATGCTTCTCTGTCTAATATTAACTTCATGGTGGTGTTCCTTTGGAAAGGAAAGAAATGCTTGTTGACTTCAACAGTAATGTCTATAGGAACAGAAACAATGTCTAGTATGTTCCATCCCGATAGATTTTGTGACAGTCTGAAGCGATTCTTGTTCCTGAATATACATTGTGAATAATTTCCTTACTAATGTTGTTGAATTAATATTATTCCAGTCTGTTTCTGATAAATTTAAGTCCCCAGCCAATATTATACTTCCCTCCTGTGTTTCATGCAAGAAATGTATTAATTCCTCTTGGTCATCTGCACTTGACTTTGCTGGTCTACACACTCCAGCAATTGTTAAATCTTCCAGGATTGTCTTTATTGTCAGTTACACAGTCTATAGTATTGGTGTTATCACTGAACATGTAATAATCACAGGTCTCATAACTGTATTTAATCCCTATCATAATACCTCCACCTGTTTTTTGTTAGAATGTCTGTTACAGTAAAAACATTTATACCCTGCTAGAACTGGTTTCTAGTCATTGTTCTTTAACCATTTTTTCACAAACAATAACAACATCAGTGTTGTGGGAAATTTTACATTAAAAAACTTTATTATTAATGCTCCTAGCATTAACAACCATTAGAAATATATCAAATTTTGCTATCTGTGAACTGTTAAATTTTATACCTGACAAAAATCCTCCTTAGTGTTTGTTAAATATCGCAAAATATCTGCTGCAAAAATTATATTCCCTGATCTTGACAAATGCGCACCATCCTGTCTGAACATGTGTGCCCAAAACTAGGCTTGAATGCTCTACACATTTCCATTTTTAAAACACAACATTTTTCCATGTAGCTATTTACCCAAAAAATCTTTTCATTCATGGTGACCTGATTATCCTTTCTATAGATGATTTGTGAAAATATGTCATAACACCAGTACAAACTATACTATCTAAGAAGGCTGTCAATTCCCTACTAACAGTCAGACAGTCCTTGCAGATGAGATTATCTGTACCAACATGAATAAAAACAGATTTGTATTTCCTAACATTAAGGTGTTGCAAGGCTTGTCTCGCATCTTCTATTTTTGCTCCTGGCAAGCATAACACTATTTGACGTTCATTATCTTTTCTGAAAATGTAAGTATCACTTCCTCTAATTACATAGTGTTTATTCTTGACAATGTATTTTTCAACCACACAAATGCCACTCTCTACAACTGAAGCAAATACAGTGTTTAAATGTTTTATGTCTTCTACGTTAATCTTTTCAGGAAGAAGTTACAGGTTTGTTCCACTGCATAACAGTAGGCCAGTCTGCACTCTGATCACTCAGTATTGTATGTTTCTCTATGCCATTGCCATCATTATGGTCTTTCTTCGTTGACGAACATACCTTCCTGAATATGCAGGTCATCAACCTTATTACATGTGAAGCAGCCCGCAGATAAGTTCTCTATCACAGGAATACTCTCTTCAGTGTCCTGCCATGAGGTAGGTTCTTATCCATCCTAGTTTGACTTAATCCCATCCTTTCATTTCCTTTTCATTTAGTTTGCCATTTCAGTGCAAAGGATGGCTTACAATAAAACATCAATTTCACTCCTTTCTTGCTATTCTTGTTTAGAATCCACGTTTAGCTGTATATTTGGCTTTATACTAACATAAATAGCCTCACAGCTGCATTCTTCTACTTGTCTCATTCTGTGCAATAGCTATATTTGAATGTTCCTTAATCAAGATAATTTCTTCTATTTGTATCCTGCCTGTTTCATTGCTAATACTTCATGCAAGTTTCTGAGTACCCTTTGTCTTGCATTATTTTGTTTTGTTTTGTTCCTATACTGACGTCTTTTATAGTTTCAGTTACAAAATTCTTCCTTGGTTCACTTCCAGTTCCTGTGCTAACATTTGTCACAGTTTGAAGTCAGAGTCTCTAATCAGTTAATTTGCAGGTCTTATACTGACATTCCTTACAGTTTTGGGTTCAGAACTCTTCATTTCAGATACTTCATTGGCAGTTCTTTCTGTTTTAGGTTTCTGCTGTTGTAACATGCAGACATAATCTTTTTAACTATCCTCAAATTGTGGCTTCTTTTGTTTCATTTTCTGCCTTTATTTTTTCGCATTCCTACTCTTCACTAATCTAATACACAGAATCCTGTTTCCAGCTGACTAGGCTTACTATGCCTTAATGCAACAGAAATGTCACTAGACTTGTGTTCAGGGTTAACCCACTTCTAATTTCTGCCGTGTCTTTCTGTGTCAGGGTGAATCTACATACTTACTCATCATCTTTTTGTTCTATAAATTACTTTCCTACTTACTCAGGATAAATGTACACAACTCCTCAATTTTTCCTTCTCTACATCACTCTGAAAAGTACACCTCAGAAAGTATTTCATCTACCACTGTTTTGTTTATAATTCCCTTCTCCCTAGAGTCCTAACTGTCTCCGTTTCTACACAGGTAAGAGATGCTCCTCTTTTGAATGCTAGTAATCTTGTCCTACTAAGATAAGGAACCACAGATAAGGGCAGTTATTCCAGAATTAAGGAGAGCTTGAAAATTTTGCATTCAAAAAATATGGCACATTTTATTGGTTTGGTTTTAATACAGTTATACTGTTCTTTCACATTTACTCTGAGCAAACTTGTTCAAAATGTGGTTTTCAGTTTCTGTATCAACATACTCTTTGGTGTTTGGTCTCTATTAAAGTGGAATGTGACAAACACCTTTGATGACCTTTATCGCTTAAACATAAGAAGTAAATGTTTCACACTTTATTAAACATACATTTCTTTCATTACACATTGACAAACATTAAATGACTGTTCATACTGGCAGCATAACCCCCCTCACCACTGATGAATAAGCAGCGTACTCCATCAGCTCACTTATTCTCATCCTTCAGACAGCGTTCAACCATTCACCTTCATTTTCCATCCAAACTACCAGGTGCAAGCAGCATCTACACACTCACTTCCACCACTCCAAACCTCCTTCCTCCAATTATACACCAGAGGGAGAACAGAAGAGGAGCAAGCCTGTCTCTCTTATTTGCCCAACAGCCTAATTCAGGCTGTACCCCCTCATTCCCTCCAGTCACTGACCAACCCTTCCAAAAACAATCCCAAATTTAGATTATATAAATCCAGACCAAAATCACTAAGATGCACCCCATCTTCCCTGAACCACATAGGATCCCTATCAGCAAACTCATCATGCCATATAACACTCATCCCCCCTCAGCCCCAACTGCTTTGACAACCTAAAATTCACAAACTTACTTGCCCTCTCAATTGCAGAAAACTCCCTAGAACCTCTCGAAGTCAAACGAGGAATAATCTCTGACAATACCAAATATAATGTTGGATACATCTTCCTTAATGCTAAAAAATCCTCCCGTATCTGATACACCAACTGACGCTTTGGCATCACACCAAAATCATTACACGCTAGGTGCACCAACAAAATGCGAGGAAGCCCCACTTGAGTCTGAATCATTGTAAATACCTGAAACAACCAACACCACTAAAGCTCTCTAATGTCATGCCAAGTGACTTTCCAACCAAAATGGTATAATCCCAAATCCGAACCGTTACTCCTAATGGCAGCCCTCCTTGCTGCCCAATACACATTGGAATGGCCTATCTTGAAAATTGTTTTACCTAAAAGAGAGAGAAAGGGAAAAGGTTTTACTAGCAGAATAACAAAACATCCTCACTTATCTAATATAAGCCAAAAAGGCATTGGAAGACTATCGTCCCACCCTTTTAATAACTTCAGTCAAGCTACCCACCTTTGCCAAATCTGATGCCCTGACCATCCTAAAAAAATGATTGGAAAATCTCTCTCTGTCTAGGCCTATACTATACAAAGCCCTTTCCATGATGAAATTTAACTGTCTCCCTGTCAACAGCCTACCACCTACTGACTGAAAAATTAACTCCTGTGGTCTACCTTTAGATGATGCAAACAGTCTTCTTGCCCAAGCTACTGGACACGTCTGCTCCAACCTGTCTTTTCTCAACACTACTGGTGCCCCTTTTCCTGCCAGATCAGTCTTAGAGGACCCTAATCTAATATGAACTGTGCCAGGCAGCATCATTCCACACCAACAATCCCAACAACTCTGACACCCTAAATACATCCATACACTTAGTGTTCCCCACAATACATAATCCCCGAGTCCCCAAATATCCTATCCAAGCCTCGTAGCAACACATTTAATATCCCCTATGTCACCGCCCAACACCTATCCCTATTCAAACCTTGCTCCCTGCCCCATCCTTTCAACACTCACCTGACTATTCAGGATTTAGTAAAATCCTTCAGTCTTGCCATCTGAGCAAACAGGCTAATTGCCGCCAGATCTACTCTTACCAATTTCAGTGCCCTACCCTGCTTTTTAGCCCCAGCTAAATATCACAACAGCAACTCTTCTGACCACACACATGCCTCCTCTGGTAGCTGCCTCACAAACCTGCCAAAATCATGCAATGCCCTACTGTAAACCTTCCTGGTGGGCACTGCCCAGGACCTGCTGAACCAGCCTGTCGATCACTGCTGCCCAATCTACCATACCTTGTCTGGCAACACCATGGGATCTTCTGCTGCCACTGGGGCCAACTGCCGAAACCTGGAAAATTGAAAACGAGACAAGCAGTCAGCAATCTCGTTCTTCATCCATGGCACATATACCCCTGTAAAAGAAAAGTTAAACAACAAACCTTGGAGAACCAATTTACACAAAACCAACAATAAACATTATTAGCCTGTAAAACTCACACAACTGCAATATTATCAGAATTAAAGATAATCTTCCTGCCCTTCAAATTTTCCTGCCATACCACTGATGCCACTCAGACTGGCATCAGTTCCAAAATCGCAACATCCCACTTCCAATCATCCAGCCAATCAGGTGGCCATGGCACCACAAACCACTGCCCTGCAAAAAACACTACCTTGCCCAGACCCATCACCACATCATCGAAGAGCTGTAAAACCCCTTGACCCATCCAATCTGACTGCTAAAAGGTCATGCCATTAAATTGCTGTAAAAACTTCAGCCACAATGTCAAATCCTCATGCATTCATTTGCTCTCACCCAGTAGTGCTTATTTTTGCCCCCATTTAAAAGGAATGCCACCAACCTACAAATTTTCTGCCTTGGATGAACTGACCAACATGCAAAATTCAATACCTCCAAAAGTTCCATGACATCCCTCACCTGCACCTTATCCCTATCCCACATCCAAACCATCTTCTCCTTTAATTTAGCCACCTTCTCTCCCAGTAAGCGAAATAGTCCTAGACCTGCATCCATGGTCAATCCCAATAAATCTAATGCCTTTGCCAGGCCCTCTAACTTGTGAGTAGTCAATGGGACCCCCAACTCCTCCCACATCCTTAGAAACGCCTGCCGTTGCCTCTTTCCTTTCATCCACTAGTAAAAAATCTTCCAAATAATGCACTGCTCTTTGTTTCATCACCTGCTGTTGCCATATCCAATGTAATGCCTTGCTAAAACTTTCAAAAGTGGAGCAAGCCACTGTACATCCCATCGGCATGGCTGTGTCAAAATAAAAGTTATCCCCAACTACCATGCTCATCAATGGCCAATCCTACTCATGTATTGGCAAAAGATGAAAGGCAGACTCAATGTCCACTTTTACCAACCATGGATCTTCAAAACCTGCGTTGTTGTGGACTACGTTATCCAGTGATGCATAACTCACCCTAGCTTCTTCTGTTGGACTGAATTCATTGACAGACCACCCTGCAGGGTAAGACAGATGGTGAATCAAATGAAATGCACCTGGTTTCTTTTTGGGAACCAGCCTCAAGGGTGATATCTTAAAATGGATAAATGGAAGGTTATCAAATGGACCCAAAAACCTGCCTGCCTGACGCTCTTTCTCGACTAAAGACTATAAAATGTTCTCCCTCCCTACCACCGACCTCAAATTTTTTCCCACCATGCAATACCCAACCAAACATGACTTAACTGGAAACCCATTAGAAAAATCCTCAATCAAGTCCAGTGCCACTGCCGACTGTGGATACTGCAGCATCATGTCCTGCCATGTCTCCCTTGCACCCCATATCTGGTCCTCCCAATCCCTTCTGACTTAGCCTGGATGACGCTTGACCTGCAAAGGATGGAGTTGAACCAACCAATTGATCCGCACACCTACTACACTGTACTGCAGGATGCCCACCCATGCACTTTGAACAGGCATGGGAGAATTTACATGCTAAGAACATCTCCCAGCATTGACAGCCCAACATATTCCCACTCCCCCTTCTCCAAGCTTACTACATCTACCACCTACTACAAAGCTGTCCATCATCATAGACAGCCATATATCAGGGTGTCTTACCTCCCATCGCATAGACCTGTTGACCGCCTTCCACTTGCAAAATTTTGACCATACCACAACCAGGTATTCCCAACCTGTATCCTCTGCGCCTCCCATATCGTCAGAATATAAGCCAATATTGGAATGGCCATTGCAATATCCCTCTCCAACCATACTGCCATGTAATACACAAATCCCAATACCCAACTCTTCCAGGTCCTCTGCCACAACTTCCCCACTCGCTTTCTACCAAGGGTAGCCAAGGAGGCCAACAAGCCCTTCCCATTTGCCGTCTCAATTTCCAGCAAGCACTGGACATGATCTGCAGCAATTAGCTCAAATATGTCCTTTCCAGATTTTTTCCTTCACCGTAAGTGGCATATGTGGAGTTAAAATTACTGTACCGTCATGTCCCAAAGTCAGACCCTACCTCATTGAGACAGGTAGCCGAGTCCTCCTCCAGTGTCTCAAACTGTCAGCCCTGGCTGGATTATCTCCACCAAAAAACTGTTCCCTAAGGCCATAATCCTGTCCCACTAATGCCTGCAGCCCCCCAGGGACTCCATTCAGCTCCTCAAGAGATGCAGTTATGCCGCTGACACTTTCTCCTAATGTATCGTCCCCCCACTTCTACTACCCCTGCTCCTGCTACCCCCCCAGTAGGGACTGTAGGAACAATATCTTGCGGGGCAGCAAGTGTTGACTCTAATGGTGTGATCTCTGCTGTCACTTCCTCAGCTGGCAGTGCCCGGCATGCTCTCTTGCCTATAACTGCCTGGTTTCCCGTCAATGTTTTCTGTCTCCTATGAGTGTTTGGGCTCTGTGCCCTCACCATTGTTATCGTGGCCCAGGTGGAGGAACTCTTCAGGGAGATGCCAGCCAGTGACATGTTTTCCCACCTCTGCCGAAGTGCTTGGACATAAGCTATAATGCCCTTGGACTCATGGAATGAGATAAGAACACTGTAAGTGAAGTGAATCAGGAAAAAAAACTAATTAAATTACACCAACAAAATACAATTGCTGTCTTCACTAGCTTATTTCCGTAAAAGATTGTTCCAACTTAGCATGTGGTCCCTGGATCAGTATATTGTCAGGCACATGGAATTTTGATGAATCAGCTTTTTTTTTTTTTTATAAAACGCCATAAGGTTAAGTATTCACCCCTGCCAAGAACTGAACCCAGGACCATGTGAACTACCACACCATGCATTAACACGATCTTTGCCTGCAGTTCCAAAGACTGATATTACAACATCATGAAGTGTTGCCTCTCATACCTCCTACTTCAAAAACTGCGAAATAATCCTTACAGAACAGTTGCAATATTAATTCCCTAAACCATTTCACTTTTTAATATGTAAATTCCAGCAACTCAGAAATATGTACTAGGAAAAAAGCACATAAAACATCTTATTATGCACACAGAATTAATGACACTTCACAATATGTAAAAAGATTTACAAAAGTAAAACATTAATTCCATTTTACTTATTTTCAGGGATGTTTCACATAATGGCATCTGTTTTTCCCAGATTTCATTCATTCCCGCTCTTCCTAATTTCCCAACATTGATTAAATAACATACCCACTACATTTTATGTCAGCAGACTGGAACCTGATTGAACATGAGCAGCAACACCTCACCAGAAAGGGTGCTGCATCTGTGTTTAGTACTGCATGCTTTATGATATTATGCCCACTGAAAATGGACATATATCCAGCTGGACTAGCCTGGTCAACAAATGTAAAATAAAATGTTAGCCTGGTCAACAAATGTAAAATAAAATAAAAGTTAAATTACAGTAACTACTTAAATAATAGAGTTTCATATACTGGATATAGCCAAAACATCTGCCCCAGTCCTCTCTCCCATTTTCTTCTTCAGGTCAGGGCCTATTCTTTTTTTATGTATACAGCCACAGTAGCTGCACCAAGCTTTAGCATTAATGGCCATTAGAAGAGGGTCATCCTACCCGTGAAAAGAGCCCCCAAGCACCATTGTGTTGTACTGTGATAAATAATGAATGAAAGACCCCCCAAGTGCCATTGATACCTCCTAGTTCATGAAATCATTCATGAGAAATGGCCAGCACCATCTCCATTTCTGCAGCAAGAACTCAAACACCGTGTAACTTCTGTCTCTGTATTCACGACCACTCAGGTGCAGAAGGGAACTCCCTGCCAGCTTACCAGCCTTCTCCCAAACAAAACAACACATCTGACCACTTTAAAATGCCCAATACCACAAAACAATCATCTGTGTATGATGTTCCTCTCCTTTCTCCCCACTGTGCTTCAATAACATGACAGAAGAAAACTTCTGCAAAATGCCGCCTGTTTAGCCAACTCACTTGGGAACATCATCAGCCCCTCAAGGTGACTCAAATGGGCACCAGAACCAGGACCCATATCACAATCGCCCATGGCATGCAAGAAACACCTCTGCCCCGTCAACCTCCCCTGCACACAAATAGTAAAAGGAAGAAAAGTCCACCACACTGCTGTCCTGTGCACTAGAGTAGTCCAAAAACTTTAAGGTGACACGATCCAATGCCACTCTTTCTTAGGTCCATAGGTTCATAGATTAGTACTAAGCTAACTGCCCTTGCGAGCCATTTTAAGCCTACCCAATTATCCCTTGGGAGACTCAAACCCTGCACCTTTTGTTTGTAAGGCAAAAACTTTAACCATTAGGTCACCCTCCCAACCTCTTGCCTTGTGTTTCTCATTTTTCTATTTTTTTTTTTTTTTAAATATGTATACATGTACCACAACTGCAAATGCGCAGCAGCCGCAGACACCACCACTGAGTTGTGGACCTGGAAGGAGTCCAACTACTATTCCTCGGAAATCCACTGTGTCCACCCCACTGAAAACCACCAATGATGCTCTAGCAATGACCCACAGGGGTAACCTTGGCAGACAAATGAATCGTCGCACTTGCCATAAAACCCAAAAATCAGCTACATGCCAACCCAAGTGATGAGAAAAGGTAAGCAAAGCAATGACACGTAATAAAAAGCATTTACTTGAAGTAAAACCTCTCCCCAGTTACATCAACACACCTTGGCTACACTTTCCAGGGGACTACTAACTGCACAGTTAAGCAAGTCTACAGCCAAAAAAAAAAAATGTATCTTTCCATATTAATGCAGGAAAGCTGTACTCACGCTTCTTCCACAATAATCACCCAAGGCCTACCTTACAACCACCACCTCAAGTCGTCTTGGCCATGACCCTGCACTACACAAAATCACGCAATAATGTGGATCACAACAAGCAACTCCCCACTTCAAAAGTCTTAAAGCCCCTCCGCTATCCATACATCACTTCCTCCCTTCTCCTAACACTAGTTAACCCTTTCTCACCCACTCTCCCTGTAAAGCCTGCCTTTCATACCCATCCTTCTTAACCCCACCTTCCCTTACCTGTTCAACTACCGCTTCCTTCCTTTTAAAGATGTCCCGTGACAAATTAGCCTATTCCAAACATCATTTATACAAGTTACTGGTGTAACTTATCCCTCCACATTTGTAACAAATTAACACATTATTTATTGTATTATGTGTCACTGAATAAGGTAGATTTTTTTACTGCAGCTATAACTGTAGAAGCAGATATTTATTTTATAAAATGGTATCATTAATTAGGAAATGGTGTAGTAATGTTTAAACTTATCAGTTTTCTTGGCATCACTATATAGTACCCATTCTTTTGTGCTAGTATGAACATGTACTTTAAAGTTTCTAAACTCTTTGATATGTTTTCTTTTCTTTTGCTGACATGTTAAATCAAAAGCTTTAGAATGCATTGTGACCTTTCCCTATATCAAAATTAAAATTCTGGTTTGGAAATCTAATTGCCTGCACCTCAGTAGTAATATCAGTAGTAATTAACAATAATGTATCTTAGTTCACACCATTAGTTTCATTGAAGTCCATGTATGGCACAGACTTTCATCTGGCAGCTTCATTGGCCATCCATTCCAGGTGTTGTGATTGCCTAATCTCTTGGTCAGGCCTCATCTGTGAATTTACTAGTCACTGTAATAGAACTTCCGGTCTGTGCTTGCAGCTGCAGTGCTAGCATTCTACACCACTGCAAGACCTATGAGGACCCTGGAGCAAGATACACACAGAAAATTTCATTTAACATACAGACTAAAATATTGTCTTATTTTGCTCTGAAAAACACAGCATAAATATTACCTTCAATGTGTATCACTTGTCAATAAAGTCATCTCAGGATATAAGTTGTCCCAGAACTAGTAATGTACTCCCAAGCTGTAGGACTGTTTTCTAGGTACACTTCTTGCTACAAGGTGAGGTACTCCAACAATTTAAAGCCAGGCTGTAGACCTTTCCCTATCTACCACTCTATCTATCTATCTTTATAAAACAGCAAAAACAGAACTCCAAACCTGACTAGACAAACTGAAAGAATAGCAGGGATATTATTTCTGCAAAACAGCCCTCCAAAAGTTAGATGCTTCCCTGAAAGACACATGGCAGTAAATTACTACTGATCACAGGGATCTTCCATATAACAATCTGTTACCATTTAAAAAACAAATATAGATAAAACAGAATTATACAGAAAGAACAATAATTACAAAAAAAGCAGCAAATAATATAGTAACTAAATACCAGAAATATCTACTCCTATCTAAGTCTACACAAAATTTAAAATAGTGAAATGAAATAAAACAATACTGAGGTCCGGATTTTGTCTCAGATTAAACTATTTTAAAGTAATTAAATCATTAAAACTGTAGGCTAAATTTAAGAATATTACCTGTTCAGGAACTGCAAAACCCATCAAGAAATGTAGTCAGCAATTACAGTATGTAATCAATAGATTCAAATAGCACCCCTTCCCAAACTGCATCACGCTACTGAACATTGAACTACCATTTGGGCAACAACTACTAACCTAAGCTACAAAACCTTAACCCATGATATTACCTCACATCAGCACAACCAGATTTTAACTACAGTGGTGCTGTGTAGCACAACTCTGTGTAACAAAATATAGCTGGATTGACTGATGGTGCAGCCCTGTGATAAGCATCTGCATTACATACCTGTAGCCAACAAAACAGATATTTATTAGACATTTGTTGTTTACTTGAGCAAATATTCCTATGAAAACTATAATCCCTGTGGTACTGCATTGAAGAACAGAGTCAATGACTGTATCTACTGTGCAGCAAGGTTATAATGAGAGAATGATTTGTGGTAAGACAGACCATTAAGAGAATCATATTTGACATTATCAAGATTTGAAAGTGCATACAGAATAAATAAAATCATGAATACATAATTAAATAATTAAAAAAAATTAATGCACTTAAATGTGAGTTAAGCAATAAGGTAACATTGGGAAAGAAAGACAGGATGTATTTTAAAAGTCAAAATATATAAGAAGAGCCAATTTGAGGATCCTAGATGAAGTGTTGTCTGTTTATATCATTTTATTTCAAGATTACAGTAGATGTCACTGTGGATGGGCATTACAAAAGCTTTGCCATGTCTTTAATCCACATTCCAGAATTTGAACTAGAAAGGACATTTTCCTAAGAAGTTTATATGGAAAATCAGATGTGGTTCTAATAGAACAGTTTATTGTGATATGAGAACAGAAAAACAAAGGAGTTGTATGTTGCCTGCTTTGCAGGCATGAAACACATAATAATATGAAATTTGGAAATGCATATGGTGAAATTTAAGTTAGAGTAAAACAAAGAAATGCTAAAAATGTATTGATGAAAATGAATGTCACAGACATGTCAGATACTGTATAGTACCAAGGTAATATTATTCTAAATGGCTATGCTGATTTATTTGCCATGTTAAATTGTGTGATAGGAAGATATTACACAGAAATAAAATCACATACAGTGCCATCGATTTGTGCTTCAAAGAAGTCATACTTGTCATTTGTTTTTGGATTATTGTTCCAAGTACAAAGAAATATTCATAGTGATAATTAAAATAAACATAAGTGATTGGTGTATAAAAGTCTATGTTCTTGAAGCAGCAGGCAACCTGTGTTCTCATACCTTATCATTTTATTTATTCATTAAAAAATGTCAGGCATTCAGGAGACTTGTGTATGTGAGTGAACTGAGACATATCATACCAGCCCACAGTGTCCAGAATCTAATAGATAAGATAAAAACAAGTATACGAACAGTGAAGACTGAGCCGCTATGAAAGATGCCTTTGGGAATTTTGTTGTAACGTCATGAATGGGATTTTTAGGCATCTTTAGCAGTCTATGACAGCAATAAAATATAGTTATGATGATGCATATGTTGCACAGTTTTGTGGTTTGGGAAATAGTGTCCTACAGAAAATGCATGCTTATGTGCTGTACACAGCATGCCTCCATCATATGCAGTTGCATTTCTCTTCTTCATGACCATTTTTTTAATTAAATTTGGTTCAGGATATTGTGGCTAAAAATTGGATTCTTTTTAAAGGTAATCCAACTATACCAACCCTAGTAGGTGATAAATCATTTCTTTATTTATAACTCAGGGCAGAATGTAAAAAGAGCTTTGGAAACAAAATCAACTACACAGACAAATATTGTCAGGAACAAAATGACAACTTACAAACGTAGCAGTTGTGCAGAATGCCACTATTTATTTATTTACAGGTAAACAGTATGTATTAAATATAAGAGGTGGGTATGTGGTTAAGCCACGATATGAGAGTTATTTCAGTAAAGGTATACTGTATTTAGCTGTTGGTTCCACTTGTGATGTTTTTTCATGTTGGAAAAAAAGGGATATTATTGCAAAAAAGAATTTATGAACATCTTTATGATAGTTTAAAGATGAACAATAAAAGTGTTTCATATAAAAATAGTGCATTGAATGCAAAGGGTTTGAAAAGTATTATTATTTTGCATTTCAGAAATTGCAAAACATAATCATAGCGGCAGAGCATGGGAGAATCCTAGTGAATATAAGGAGCTGTAGGGGTAAATAAGGCCCAGTTCTCCCCAAACTCCAGGATTAAATGACCAAGTATCCTTATCCCACTTATTAAACATGTGAATGGCTAAATTATGACATTTTGAAAAATATATATTCATTTTTTTTAGTTTGAGTATGTTAAACATTTTAATATATATTTATGGAAATGCTTTGATTTAGATAGGTGTTAATGAAGTGTGTGTGTTAGGTGGTAAAACTGGCAACTGCTCTATAAATAAATACATCATTTAATGGGAAACCAATAAATCACTCCCTATAATAGTTGCTCATTCTGATGAAGTCCTTCAGTTTTTACAAGGACAAAAGCACTTTAACTAATTATACGGGTCTACTTCAAGTTGTCGTAAGCTGACAATATCTAGTCTGATACTGTCGGCATGACAAAATCAAAAGTGAAGATCATCATGCAAGTAAACGGAAAACTCCGTAAGGGGAGATTTCCATTTACATCAAAGTAGTGCGGTCGCTGAGTTGGTATAGTTAAGTAGGGGGGTGTGGGGGGCACAGGGAGGCTATTTACTATGCTATTTATTTTTTATTTATTTTTTTTTACATTATTCGATGTTTTACTTAATCGATCGATAAAGTTTGACCATTATTGATTCGATTAAGTAAACTTTCGATAACATGATATAGACGCAGTTATACAATTAATTAATTTTTGTTTTTTGATAGTTGATGTTTGATGTACAGATAAATTAAAAAGAAAAAATATATATCCATCATGGTATAATTTTGGCACTACAATTGGTGATCATTTTCATACAGACGTTTAGACTTCACAAAGATCTTGTTTCTTGCTTTTTGTTTCTGTGCAGTTGCCATACTTGGCTTCACTTGGTTCCTTTATTATGCATATCATGATTATGAAACAGAGTCATATTGTGTAGTGGAAATTAATGTAAGTCCATATGTCAGACTGAGTTGTATTACAGCAATGTTGTTGGGAAAATCTGATTTATTAATATCCTATGACAAATGTTAATTTGCAGTAAAGCATCTATCCCAGCTGTGATACATAGCAGAATACAACACTCTGGAATGCAAATTATGATTTGAGTTTGATTTTGATTTGAGTTGATTTGAGTACTTGTGATATCAAGCATGTATTTTGATAGCTGAGTCATCTATTCAAGGAATAGGTTATAATAAATTGTTTTCATTTATTCACATTTCATGAGAAACTTTAAAACTGATTTGTGAGATACTGTGTGTCACTGAAGGTAAGGAAGCTTCTTTTTCCCTGCAATACTGGGCAGTCTATGAGTAAGGATATTTAAGATACAGGAATGCAGTGGTGTTGGGTAATTGCCCCCTCCGCACAAAATAAAATGCTATTACACAAATTCTCTGTTCAAGTGACTGATGTATGTACTTGGCCTGTTTTCACGATGGCCTGCCTCCCCTAGCAAAATGCAAACAAGTAAAAAAAAAAAGAAGTTATGTACTTACCATAACATTCCATGTTTGTAGTCCATCTCACCTACATTCTTGCTGGATGGGTTCAGAGCCGATGTATTGGCTGAGTCGATACTAGAGCTGAAGAGCTTTTACTGGCTCGAGGCTAGCCCCTTTCCCATGGTGCCTCACGGCAATTCCCCAGATCTAGTTTGCAAGAAAGCAATAAGTACCCATCAGGTAAGAAATATCAGAGCTGCATATATACAGACAAAGGATTTTGAAATATAATCCATGCCAGGTGGACAACAAAATAGAACCAGGTCAGACAGCACCAGTATAGTCCAACAGATCCCCCAGAAACAGGAAGGGGGTTGGAGGGAGGGACACAAGAATGTAGGTGAGATGGACTACAAACATGGAACGTTATGGTAAGTACATAACTTTTTTATGTTATGTAGTCCTATCTCAATGTAATTATTGCTAGATTGAACTGCGTCCCTAGCACCTTTATCCCAGGTGGCTCAAGTGAAGAGACTCTTCAGCACAGTGGACCCAAAGCATGACCTGTCCTGGGAAGCCAAATCCAATTTGTATGAGTGACAAAAGTATGTGGTCTTACCCAAGTAGCTGCTGCGCAAATAGTATCAATTGGGAGCCTAGATATAAAGGCACATGAAGTAGATACAGCTCTAGATGAATGGCTTTTGACTTTGATGGGTAATTGTTTTCCAGGAAATGCAATCCGAAAGCCATTTTGAAAGAGTAACCTTGGAAACATGCAAGCCCTTCTTCTTGTCAGAAAAGGAAACAAATAATTGATCTGATTTTCTGAATTCTTTAGTCCTGTGGAAATAAAATCTGAGAATTCTGTGAATGTCTAACTGGTGTAGTCTATACTCAGATTTATTAGAGTGGTTTGGAAAAAACACAGGTAGCTCAGTAGTAGTATTCAGATTTTGCTCTGAACATATCTTGAGAAGAAAGGGAGGGTTTGTCCTGAGTGATACTCTATCCTTGTGAAAAATAATGTAAGGAGGTCAAATAGTAAGAACTTGCAGTTCTGAGACTCTCCTAGCAGATGTTATGGCTACTAAGAATAGTGTTTTCCATGACAAAAATTTTAGGTCTGATGAAGAGGAGTTCAAAGGGTGCAGACATCAAAGATGAGAGGACTAAGTTTAAGTCCCAGGGTTCTAATGGCTGTTTGATTGGGGACCTGAGAAGAAGAACTCCTTTTAAGAAGGTTTTACACAAGGAGTGTTGCATGATCGGATTTCCCATGAAGCCAAAATGGAAATTGGAAATGGCAGCTAACTGAACTCTAACTGTAGCGGCTGCAGCTCCTTCATGAAAATTTGACACTAGGAAGGATAGGATAGATTCTATAGGAGCCATATATGGATCTAAGCCCTGGTTCATAGCCCAAATCGAAAACATTTTCCGTTTGCTGGAGTATAGTTTCTGAGTGGAAGGTTTATAGGAAAAAATTAGAATGTGTTTGACAGAAGGGGATAGGGGAATACACTTGGCTATTTGTGGAACTGGAGCAGCCATGCTGTCAATTTGAGGGTGTGGATCATGGGGTAGAACTGTCCCGATTGATGAATCAGGAGGTCTGGCGATGGGTCCAGAATCCATGGTTTCTCCAAAAGGTAGGGCCACAGAAAGGGAGACCAAACTTGCTGAAGCTAGTAAGGAGCAAAGAGGATTAGGGAACTCCTCAACTGTTTTGCTTTCTGTATTACCTTTGGGATGAGAGGAAATGTTGGAAAGGCATAAAGAAGTCCCGGGGGGGCCAATCGTGGACTAGAGCATCCCTGGGTGACATCCCCAGATGAGGAATGAGGGCAAAGTAGCTGCTGCATTTGGTGTTCAGGTGAGTGGCGAATAGGTTGCAGCAAGGCTGACCCCATCTTTGAAAGATCTCTTTCGCAACTTTTGGATTCAGGGACCACTTGTGAGGCATCAGAATTGCTCAGCTGAGTTTGTCTGCTATTACGTTGGATTTCCCCAGGATGTGCATTGCTATGAGGAAGCATTGAGTATCCATCGCCCATTTCCAAACTCTTAAGGCCTCTCTGCAAAGCGGGTAAGATTTGGTTCCTCCTTGCTTGTTTATGTACCATACAACAGACATATTGTCTGACTGGATCACAATTGTCCCGGTGGGAAGGGAGCTGTGAAGTGCTTGCAACGCATACAGCACCACTCTCATCTCCAGTACATTGATGTGCAAGTCGATCTCATGGTTCTGCCAAGTACCTTGGACCGTTATTCCCAGATAATGCCCCCCACCCTATCTGGGAAGCATCCGTGGTCAAAACTGCTTTCTCTTGGAGACAAACAAGTGGACGACCTAGGAGAAGTTGTTCTGTGTGCAAGCACCATGTCAGATCTTTCTTGCAGGTGTTTGTTATAAAACTCTGGTGAGACAATGTAAGGTCTTGCATTGACCATTGCACAAATAACAGCCACTGAAGTATCCTCATGTGTAGATGAGCAAGAGGAACTAATAGGATGGAGGAAGCCATAGTCCCTAGGATATGAAGGACTACACTGGCCTGAACTTTTTGTTTGTTTAGGAAGGATCTGATTTGACTGCTTAGAGACTCTAACTCTTTCTGTTGTTAGTCTTGCTGACATGGTGGTTGTGTCTATTTCTGAAACTAAGTATACAATGTGCTGCGAAGGACATAAGGCTGACTTTTTAGGTTGACAGTGATGCCTAGACTAGTGCACAAGGACAGAGTCCCGTCCCTGGTTCTGATGAGTTGATGCTTGGTGGTAGCAGTGAGGAGCCAGTCTTCTAGGTACAGAAACACCTGGAATCCATGATGTCTCAGGTGAGCCATAACCACTGCCATGCATTTGGTGAACACTTTGGGAGCTGTAGTGAGACCAAAGGGTAGTGTTCTGAACTGAAAATGACTGGCTCCCAGCCAGAAGCGTAAGTGTCGCCTGTCCATTTTGATGTGGTAGTACGCATCCTGGGGATCGATTGAGTACATCCAATTGTCTTTCCTGATAAAGGTAAACATCGACTGCAGAGTGACCATTCGGAACTTCGATTCCTTTACATACTTGTTGAGCCTGCTGAGATCTAGGATTGATCTCCAGTCCCCTGTCTTTTTCAGAACTAAAAAGAATCGAGAGTAAATTATGGATCCTACTTGCTCTGCTGGGACTTCTTGGATGACACTTTTTTGCAACAATGAGATGACCTCTGTTATTGCACGGTCTAGTTGGATGGGTGGTGCGTCTGGTAAAGACCGGTTTGTTGGGGGTTCAGAAACAAAGGGGATCAGGTAAGCTCTGGATATTATGGTGTGTACCCAATGATCTTGTTAGATGGTTAGCCAGGAGTTTGGGTACAGCGATAGATTACCCCTGACTGCCTCCAGAGATGGACAGTTGGGCAACCCCTCAGGGGCGATAGAAGGGATGATCAGAGAAAGTTTCTTTGTCTCCCTGATGCCGCAGACCTCCTCTGCCATGAGGGTGGCATCTTCCGTTATATCCTCCACCTCTGCCTCTAGGGGAGGGTTGACCTTGTGCCCTTTTTGGGATTTACGGAACCACATTTTCCCTCCTGTATTACCCTTGGTATAGGGTCTAGATGGGAGGGAGAAATGGACTCCGATGGCAGATAAGGTTTTCCCTTCCTGCTCGCACGTAGTCAAAGTCTCTTTCACTTGGGGTCCAAAAAGAGATGAACCATCAAAGGGGGCATTAGTGAAGGAAGACTTGAAGGACTCCGTGAAATTACAAAGACACATCCAAGAATGAGGGATATTCCTGCTGCGGCTGCCCTACTCACTCCATCTGCCATGTACGATATCAGCATCATGGTGGAGTTAACTATGGATGTAAGGGTGGAGAGCTGCGCAGAAACCTTATCCATGGAACCCGGAGCTACTGAACTCTGGAGGGTATCTCCTAAATCTTTCAGGAGATCTCTCTGAAGATGAGAAAAATGGGTAAGGTAATTCAGCTATGTTAGTGTAAATGCCGCTGAAGAAAAGGTATGCTTCCCATACCTATCCATTGCCCTGGACTCCTTGTTAGGAGGATGGATATTTGAAGATATTTTGGATAACTCATTCTTGGTGGCTGCTGTTCCACCATAGCATCTACGGGAACTCCTTTACTAAGAAAGTTCTTGTCCTCAGGTGCTGTCATAAACTTATTTGGCCTCCTCGGGACGGGCTCCACTGAGTCTGAGGATGTCCAGGCTTCCCGCAATATGACCCCTAAGAGTTGGTCATAAGGCGGTGTCACCCAGGAGGTAGAAGGTCGGGAACCAAAGGCCTCAAGATACACTGATTCATCCTCAGTAGGGTTAGAGGACTTCCAAACCCCCTCTTTCTAAGGATTTCTAGGATGTCAGAAAAGGGGACATCCTCAGAGGGGGATCTAGGAGATCCCTCTGATTCCTCTAAATCAGTGTCTGACATGACAGAGTCAGGTGAGTCAACATGCTTCCTCTTACACAGCCTCTTCCGAGGGAGCTCTCCAGTGGGATAATCTGGGGAGGTCTCGGAAGAGGGGGCACCTCCAATGGGGGCTACTTGGGCCTCTGGTTCCCTATGCTGTGGGGGTGGCAGGGGGTAAGAGGTTGCTGCCTGCTGCTGGTGAGACACAGATTCCAAGGGTATGGCTTTAGCAGAGGACAAAGCCTTCTCTATAGCTTTGAAAGCCTTTCCCCCTCACTCTGAAGAAGACCTCCACTGTGAGGGGATGGATGGTTAGCTCCTAGCAGGGGGAACGGCTCCTAAGCAGAAGTGGGAGCCGTGCTGAGCTGAGCCGAGGCTCCAAGAGGGAGGATCAGGTCTGATGAGAAGCCAGGCTGACTGTCCCCCTTGGAGTTGACTCAAGAGCATTGGCTCCCAGATCCCTCGGCTCCAGACTGAGCCATCAAGGATAGAGTAATTGGCTCCAAGGAAGCGGGTTGAATCCCCGGAGCCGATGGGTTCAAGACAGAAGAACCTGAAGTAATAGGCTCTGAAAGTGAAGCAGTTGGAGGAGGGAACTGTGGCAGGTAAGGGGGTCAGCTCCGAAGCATTTGGGTCCAGAGGGGCCAATTATCTTGTCCTCATCTGACAGAGTCCTGGAGTATCTGGTAGAGACAGAAGGAGATTTCCTCCTCTCCAAAATAGGAGATCTCAAGGTGGGTGACACAACATCAATGTCCGGTAAAATTTTCAGTACCGAAGGATGCCTCGGCACCAAGGAAACCGATGGCACCGATATGGAAAAAAGTTGAATTGGAGCCCGAACTTCTTGGCTCTGATGCTTTGGTCTTTTATGTCGGCCCCGAAGCTGGGGCCGAAGATTTTCTCTTAGAAGATTTAGGAGCTGCATGACTGAGTTCCAGCTGTTCCTGGAAGGAACTGGTCATAAAACCCCTATCAATAAGTTTTCTTTTCCTCTCATTTAAGACCCTGGTGCTAAATGCATGGCAAAACGTGCAGAGCTCCTGCAAATGGGCTTCACCTAAACAGTACACGGAACTGGTGTGACTGTCGGTAAGAGACATTTTCTGTGAACATCTATCACACTTCTTAAACCTCAAGGGGCGATGATCCTTATGCTCTTTATCCTTATCTTTAGACATCCCTACTACAAGGTATAGACTAGCTAGAAAAACAACAAGAACAGCAATACTAATTACTAACTACTCAAAAAATTAGTACAGAAGAAAGAAGTATATAACTCTTTTTTAACACACACACACACACACACACACGCACACACAGGGAGGAAAGGCCCTATAACTTAAATGGGCACTACGGCCCTCTAACTGAAACGGGCCGTACAGTCCTTTGGGAAGAATAGGGGTCAGAAACTCTCAAAAAAACAGTCACACAAGAGACAAATATTATTAAAGTATGTAAAGGATAGAAAATGTCAGGAAAAAAGACTAAATTTAGTAAATAAAGTTTTACTTAGCCAATGAGCCAGTAAGACACATCCTCGAAGCTTTTGCGGCAAATGAGATCTGGGGAACTGCCGTGAGGCACCATGGGATAGGGCCTAGCCTCGAGCCAGTAAAAACTCTTGAGCTTTAGTATCGGCGACATCCAGCATGAATTATGGTGAGATAGGACTATATAACATTACTAATTACCCTACTGCCTATACTATTTCTATTTTACCATCTTACTGCTTACTATGAAAAACTTGACCATGGTATTCACTACACAAATAGTTAAACAGCCACCCATAACTTCACACATAACACCAAACTCTTTACTATCCCCAGCACACCGAATTTACCATCCTCAACAAATTATTTCCCCTGTAAAGCCACAAAACATAATCCTAAAGACAAAGACTATATAAAACTTATAAACAAGCTCCTAAAGCTTAGAGTATCCTATCACTATAACCTTATAACACATGGGGACATCCATCGCAACCCCTACCACAACCCCCACAGTCAAGCTACCCCCTTCTACTCCCACTAAATAAAATCAATCAATACTGAGTTAGAATAACCAGAAAGACAGAAGTAGGGTAGCATGTTTGCTTAGCCAGAGGAAGTACAGTATAACTTAGAGGATTATATCACCTATCATAAACTGCTTATTATGTGTCTGAGACACTGCCAAGAAATTCACCTTGAGAGTGAAGTTTTGTAGTGCATGGAGTTGTATCTGTTCCATAAACTACTAATTACAAAAAAAGAAAAAAACGCTAAGTGTTTTGCTAGCTTTCAGAGCCAAAAAAAAACACTTAGTGAGTGTTATTAAAAAGACAGTGTAAGACATTCTCTTATGTTACAAAAAGTCAGGAACACACTACTAGCACAAATCTCTTTTCCATTCTGCTTTGCTGGTCAGTATTTGCAGGTTTAACTGCTTAGCATGATACCAGATGTTAATAACTGAACGAGTGGATGCTTAACATTTATTAAGACTGGGTTTCGCACTACAGAACTGATTAACTGATCTGTCTTGTTCAGGATATCAGAGCATAATCACAACACTTCATGTGCTACATGGCTATTATTGCTAACATTTTATTTATGTTTATGCTTATTTTATTTTTGTTAAATGGGTAAGTGGACTGGTCTGAGGTCCCTTTTTATCTATGATAATGATGACAGTAGTACCACAAACATACAAGGCAAATAAGCAGATATAAAGCGATCAAAAAGTTTATTCAGAATATCAGAATTTAAGGGATAATTCAGGAAATTAAACATTCATTTGAAAGATATACACAAACATATTATGATATTAAAATACACATTCATTGCTAAACAAATAAGGCTAACACAAATTTAGGTTTCTACACTATAAAACATTTCAAAGACATTTCAAAGACATTAACAAAATAACCTAGCGATTTTAGTTACTTAAAATACAATGCTTCATAACAGAGAAAAACAATTAATAACTGTGTCGTTATTTGTTGGAATATGGCCCTTCAGCAGTTGATGAATTCTGTTCCAGTATTCTGGTTCTGTTCTGGAATATGACCTTTCAGTAGTTGATATATTTTGTTGCAGTATTCTGGTTTTGCTCTGGAACTTTACCTTTAAGCAGATGCTATAGAGTAGACTGGCTTACTGAGCAGGCTGGTATTAGTATTTATGAAAGAATGGAATATGTTTCCTGAATTCAAGTTATTATTTAAGTTGTAAGCAGTAACATTAATTTTGAAATTTAAATGTCAGCAGGTTATGTCCATGAGAGGATCTATCAACTACTGAGAGCCAGGTGTATTTTCTAGGGGTGACATAGATAATAAAATATATTTTACTTCCTGTCTTCTATAGATGTTGCATTTTTGAGGGGATTGTAAGGTTAAGCATGGCAGAGAATATTCTAGGCTAGGGAGTAACAGCACAATTGTATAAGTAAACTTCCCATTACAACAGATAAGCAAATGATCACTGCTGCAGTAGCTAGTGATATGGGTTATATCCACTTACAAAGCTTCATCACACCTTAAACTCAACCAAACCATCAGTCAACTCAAGCTGAGCTGACTAAAACAACAGGCTTGGGCATCAAGTCCTTCACAGCTTTCATGCCAATAGAGAAATAAGGCTGAACCCTGAAAGGATAATGTTAGGAAAAAGAAAAAAAAAAATCTCCACACCCTGGCTTAAATAGCTCACAAAAATCAAAGGGGATAGAGGGAGGGAGAAGTTACTAAAGTACTGACAAAACGTATAATGTTACGGTAAGTTTACTTATAAAACTGTACTATGTTCATCATATTGATCACACTGCCGTAACCTTAACTATATTGGTAGATTGATCACTGCTGCAGTGGCCTTAGCTATATGAGTAGATTACCCTAGCTTACTGCATTAGGGAGGTGGAATGAGAAGAGTCCTGTAGCCCCTGGGGAATGGACCTAGGAAAGCTTTCTCTAGACCGAGAAAAGGAATCAAGCTTGTAGTGCTTTGTAAAATTATGTACAAATGGCTAAGTTGCAGCTTCTAAAATACTTCTAGAATCCATTCCTTCTCAAAAAAACACAGATGAAACCAAAATGCTGGTAGAGTGGGCCTTGACCCTGCCTGGAGTAGTTTTGTTGTGGAGAGTATAACAAAAGGTAATAGCCTTACACAATTTCAAAATATTTTTTAGGGCAAATGTTGTTCCTTCTTCTTACCTTAACAAGAAATGAACAAACTGATCCAAAGATCTAAATGTTACAGTCCTGTAAAAAGTAGTACTTGAGTTGTCTGTGGAAATTCAAGGTCTTCTCAATTCAGCCAGATTAGGTAGTAAGTGTTAGCTTCTGTAACTCAAAATTTAGAGCCCAAGCAGGACCACCAATTTTCTTGTATGCCTCATATAAAACCCCTTGTAAAACATTTTGACACGATGATGCATTGAAAGAGGAGGATCCATGAGCATACATGCTGAAATAGCTGATAACTGAACATTGATGGAAGAGTTAGAAAGGACACAGGATACTAACTCACACAAATATTGTAAAACCAGGGAACAAATAATACCAAATAGGTGCTGGTTATGTTTTTGATACCGACTAGAAAATCTTTTCCATTTATTAATACAGGATTTTTATTAGTGGGCTTTCTTGCCTCAGTCAGTACCTGCTACACATCCTCAGTAAACACATGACTAAAAGGAATAAAGACCCTATCATCCAGGCAGTCAAATGAAGTTGACTGGACTTTGGGTGCATCAGACACCCCTGTTCTTGTGTGAGTAGATCCAGTCTGTGAGGAATCATTAAGTAATTGCCCATGGCCATTTCCAAAACAAGGGAGAACCATGGTTGCCGGGCCTGAAGGGAGACACCACAATGGTTTTAGGGAATTCCTTCTGAATCTTCAAAAGTACTCTGGATATCAGTGGAATGGGTGGAAAAGCATACATGAACATTCCTGTCTAAGGAAAAGAAAAGGCCTTATTGCATGGACTCCTGGAACAGAATCATGTCAGCTAATTCTTCAGAGAGAAGGCAAATAGGTCTACATGAGGAACTCCCCACAGATGGATCATGTCCTGGGTGACTCCCTTATCCAGTTTCTGTTCATGCTGATCTGCCATTGTCCCACTCAGCCTGTCTTAACAGCACTTTTGCTTTGACAGAATGTAGGATGCCTGTATAGTGATATTTTGCTGTGAAGCTATATCCCACGCTAGCATGGGTAGTCTACAAAGGGGGTATAACCTGACTACCCACTTGCTTGTTGATGTACCATATAACTGGGATAACGTGAAGAGGTTCCAGGGAGCAAAGATGATTCAATGTGTTGAGTGCACTGATCAGGGCAATCATCTCTTTTATATTTATTTCGCATATGTTCTTAGTGTTTCACACACCTTGCACATTTATCCCTCAAGAAACTGCTCCCCAAGAAAATTCAGAAGCATCTGTGGTGAATGCATTCTATCGAACAGGGACAAGGATAGACAATGCCTCTAATAATCATTCTGGCTTTTTGGACTGTCCTTGTTTTCTGAGTTCTTTTTGGAACCTCCTTGCTCTTTCATCTTAAATGTCTATTTACATGCATTTTGTTGAGACTATTTTTTTGTCAAAACTGGATGAGGGGTTTTAGAATCCCCTTGAAAATTTGGAAAAGGAGGGCAGGAAAATCTTGAAGATTCCAAGAATCAGCTTATCCTTTTATCAAATATTTTGATAACCTCTGCAGCACAAGGGTCAAAAAACTAAATCTCTATCAAAAGGTAAATTAACAAAATGAATTTTAACATCTGTGTGGGTCTGAGAACACAGCCAGGAATCCCTCTCAAAACAGTATCAGTGGCCATAGGCCTAGAAGAAGTATCAACAAAGTCTTACACACACTAAACATAATGAATAGTGACTTGTACAATTGAAAAAACTAAATTATTTAAAGCAGATTTTTCCTCACAAGAAGAAAGACAAAATATTCCTCATATTTTCAAAATTAGTCAGAAAAATCTTTAACATATGAAGGTGACAATTCAAAATTGTGAAAATCAAAGTTGAAGCAGTATAAATTCTTTCCCCACACTTATCAATCATTGTTCCATCATTATCAGAAATAACAGGATTGGAATTAACTAAATGATTAGCAGCAGAAGGATTAACTAAAGCTATAGCCACTGAGTCAGTTTTAGGAAAAGTGTATGAAAACTTACAATTTTGAGGGACTTTATACATCCTATCTGCCTTTTTAGAGGCAGCTGGCTCACTGTCAGAAAAATTGCAGGCAGTAAAACTCACATCCCTGAAAGCACACAGAGCTGGAGGAATGAATGAAGGTTCTGAAAATCCCTTTTATAACAACTCAGAGTATTTTCTGAGGGAATGAGAAACTTCATGTTCTCCCACTGAAACTACTGGCCCATTCTGGAAATAGTCTCAGAAAAAGAGAAACGCCCTCAGGGAGAATCAGAAACTGAGCACTTCTGTGAATCAGAAATCTGAGGGGAAAAAAACATGTATTTGCCCCTTCATCTTCCTGTCCAGATTCAGAATCTCAAATCTCTAGGGAAAGAGGTATCCCTCTTTCTTTTATCAAAAACTACTTTATAAAAATGAATAAAAGCCCAAACTAAACCCTGAGCTAGACCTAGTAAAGTACTCCTGTCTAAGGAAACTTGAGGAGGAGCAGATACATGTTTAGTTTTCTGTTTCTTTTAAGAGTTTTAAGAGGAACATGGGGCAAACAGCGTTTTGAATGGCAGTAGCAGCAAAATCCCCAGAGGTTACACTCAGAGTATAAATGATAGGCACAACAGTCTGACAAAACAGGGAATTCTTACCTGTTCCCTCTCTTAGGCCTGACAAGAGTGGCTCTCCTTGCTCACTAAGGTGTTTCCAGCAGCCACAGAGGACATGGATAAACACGGTTCATAGTGACTGTAGGTGAACACTAATGTGATCCAGGATAAATTATAAGTGGTATGAGGTACAACTAATGGCTACAGCAGAGTCACCTACCTGCAGTTGAGGCAAACTGCAAGCCTGCTGTGGTGGCAAATGCTGTTTTCTTAACTTTTTATTTTTGGGGCTGGAAGGAGGACTGTGTGTGAGGCTGGCAGTTTGTTTCATGGTCAAGCTGAAAATGTTATCTTTCCTGGTAAAAAAGCAGCAAAAGCTAGTAAAACTTAATTGTCTTTAAACATCTTTTTTTTTCATTTAAAAACATAGAAATGGGTACATTAAAATACTTTGCAAGCCCCCAAAATTAAAATAAACACAATTTCTCTACAGAAACAATGTTTTTTCCAATTATTTTGTAAACAGCTTTTAAACTAAAATGAAAAAAGAGCTCTCCCTTTTAAAAGTACTATGCAGTCTCTTGACATTCCATTAAAATAAAAACTCCTAGCTTTAAAGTAACTTTAATTAACAGGAAATTAATAAACATTTTTTAAGTGGAAGGATTTTTCCGCAACTGGAACTTATCTACTCAGCAAAGGAATAGCATAAGCCAACTGCCAGCCCTAGAAAGCATACTCTTTGGCTGCAGGAAAGATATCAGGAGCTTATAACTCAAGCCTATCTTTTTAGTCAGCTCTGATCAAGCTGACTGATGGTTTGGGTGCACAGAACATTCCTTGAAGCTATGGATATAACCTATATAAGGCTACTGCAACAGAGATCAAAATGATGTACACACACTGAATGGTTCTTAGTTAACTTGTGTCAATACATTAGTTAGAAAGCAGAAGAATTGTTTTACCATGGAATATGGGTATTTCAAAGGATTTTAACAAATGACAATTATAGTTGAAACTGTTATAGGTCCATAGGTAAGTACAGGACTAGCTGCCTTTGTGGGCCATTTTAAGCTTAGCTAATTTCTCTTTTTTGTGCTTAAAATAGCCTATCATAATTGATTATATTTTGGCCTTACCCATCGCATGGTCACTAATTACCTATTGCCTCTAATGAAAAAAACTGGGATTATACCATAGATAATTTGTGGGGTTCTGACATGAGATAAAGCATTTAGGAGCTGTGTCTGTCCTGGGACACTCCTGGGTTACATTTCTGTTTTGCTTCTATAGATGTAAGTTCTGCTTGAATATACACAGGGATGAACTTAGTTTTGTGCAGATGGAAAGTCACTGAAACAGCAGAGGTATCCTCTGTACGATATACCTGTCCCTCCAAACCATTCTATCGATGTTCTAAAAGATGACAAACTTTCCAAAAGGGGCAAGCATTCCAAAAAAAAAAAAAAAAAAAACCAATAACCTCCAATTTAGAGTGCAAATGAACAGACAAGGCTGATAAGACTTAAAACACTTTAAATACTTTAATAAATAATCCAAGATTAATTGTTTGTGTCCCACACTGGGGACATCAGAATCCCTTTTTAGGAACGTCATTTCCTTATTGCAAAAAAATATTTCCCAACGTCATTACTTTGAATAACTACAAGTAAGATAAAATGAAATAAGATGAAAAATAAATGCTGCTCTTTTTAGCATTACTGCACTTTAATCCTAACATTCATGCAACCAATCAATAAATAAATAACAATAATCACCACTTAAAAAACAAAAACTACTTGATAAACAAAAAAACAAGCGCATTACAGAGGTATCGTCAATACCCACACACGCTGCGAGTGATAAAATCCAAATTTATTGTTATCGCTTTCGAAGGGAACAATGCCCCAACTTCCTCAGACAATTTATATCACAGTACCCTTGCCTTATATAGAATATTGAAACTACAAACAATTATTCAATTGAGATAATTACACCATAATTTTTTTTGCTAAAGGTATGTCCTGTCCCTGATAGAAGGGCTGATGTTGTTAAAACTATTGTTGACCTCAAGTTATTCGTGCGTAGGTTAAATCTAGCATGTTTAATGGGTACCAATTCTACACTCACTAACACGCTAAGGGTATCAAGTGTGTTTAACCCCCCCCCTGCAAGGGACATTAGGTATGTATGAAAAAATGTGTGAAATAGATTTGAGAACAAGTTTAGACTCATTACATAATAAACAAGCTAGTGAAGTTAACATTACAAAAAATGAAATGGAATTTATACAGTTGTTAAATCAATGCAATGTTAGAGTCATGAAACCTGATAAGGGTGGGGGTTTGGTCTTTATGGATCAATATGATTATGAGAGAAGAATGAATGACTATCTGTCCATTGATGCATACTGACACGTTAGTATTAACCAGGTCAACAGTGCCTATAAAAGAATTCGAGGAGTATTAGATGATTTATTTTTAGAAGGTGTTATAGATATGGACGCTTATCAGTACTTGTCAATGCCTGCCCCTAAAATCCCGATCATTTTTGGTTCACCTAAGTTACATAAAAACTTATTGGATCCACCATTTAGACCTATAGTAGATGGGAGAGGGTCAGTAACTTATGCCTGTGCTAAGCTCATTGATAATATCTTAAAACCCTTGATTAATGATGAGCAACAGATTTGTAGGGACTCATGGAGTTTCTTGGAAAACATTAACAAGTTGGATTATTCTGATAAGTACATTTTTCTTGTTATTGATGTAAAAGATTTGTACACAGTCATACCCCAAACCCTGGGGGTAACTTGGAATAGGGAATTTATGCTGAATAAAAAAGCAGATGATACCAACATTTACCTGGTTGAAACATTGTTGGATATAGTTTTGTCAAATAACTATATGATGTTTAATGGGCAACTTTTCCTCCAAAATATAGGTGTAGCCATGGGGTCCCCATGTGGAGTTTTGCAAATAGTGTTATGGCACATTGGTGGGAACAGACCCTCTTGTTTAACAATAGTATGTTCCAGGAGAATGTATTACGGTATACCAGATATCAAGATGATATGTGCCTTATTTGGAAGGGGGAGGTAGAGCATATTGGTAGCTTTATTGAGAGTATTACAGCCATGACAGACTTTCTGGAATTTACATATGATGTAGGAGTGGAAGACATTACGTATCTTGACGTTAGCGTAACAAAGGATAGAATTAATAGTAAATTTAAGACCACGATATATAGGAAGCCTACCTACTCAAACACATTCTTACACTTTTCGAGTAGTCACCCTTATCACCAGAAGAAGGCTGTAGTTAAAGGTCAATTCATAAGGGCAGCAAGGATGGCGTCAGATGACATAGACTACAAAAATGAATGTGAAACAATCAGAATAATGTTCCTCAAGAGAGGCTATCCAGAAAGCCTTGTCATGAACACCATTCAGGAAGTAAGTACAAAGAGAAACTCAGGGCATTTTAAACCACTTGTATCTAGTGGTAATAGTATTGATACAATAGTGCAAGAGGATAGTAACAATGTAGGGTCCCAAGTTAAAAGTTTGAATTTGAACTTTTTGTTTACGTATAGTATTGACTATAAGAACATAAGGGTTATCCTAATTAAAAATTGGGCCGTTATTCTAGAAGATCATACTCTGAGTAAAACTTTGGGTTTAAGGCCAGGTTTTACTTACAGAAGAGGTCCAAATCTAAAAAAATCTATTAGAGCGTACCAGAAGGCATGAAAAAATGTGGAGCATGTCCACAATGTAGGTATATCAAATTAGGAAATAGAATATGTATAAAGGACAAATTATACACCATCAATGATAGGTTTAACTGTGAATCTAAAGGGGTCGTTTATGTTGCTAGTTGCGAATTAAGCCCCTCTTAGTATACTGGAAAAACAGAGAGAAAGTTGAAACAAAGAATATATAAGCACCAATATGCTATAAGTAAGGGGGACATCAACAACGCGCTAGCGAAACATATTATCGAAAATCCGAGTCACAAGTTCACTTATGCAGTAGTACAACAGGTTAAATGTGACCTGAGAGGGGGTCCATGGCAACTTATGTTAGAAGAGCAAGAATTATTGTGGCAAATTCGAACATCGGCACATATTCCACCTGGGCTAAATGAATATGCATCCATAAAATGTATCTTAAAACTTAAGGCTTTGGGTAGATAATTAGCCTATGAATATGGTCTACCAAAACATCAGGTTCTGTGTTTTGGGCATGTGTCTTTCCCTCTATCTTTTTTCCTTCTTTATCTTTTTCCCTTCTTTCTTTTCTTCTTTTTTTCTTAACTATGTGATGGCCCAGAATTAGTTCAACGCATCTGTATATGTATGTTATATTTTATATATTTTATGAATGTGGTTTATTGACTTCATAAATTATTGAAGTCATATATGAAATGCAAACAGGTTGTATAAGATCTACTGTTAGATTAGCTATTTTCAAATTTTAAATAATAAGGTGTTTAGTGGTTAAAATAGTTATCTATACATATGAATACCATAGTTAGTATAAATATAAAAATGATAGTTTAGTGTATATATTTGTTAATTTAAGTTGACTTTATACATTTTGCATATAGTTTTTGTATTATGGATTGTCTGTGTGTGTTTAATGTGCACACTGCTTCCATTGAATGGGATGTTAGCTATATTGTTTTAAAAGCAATGAAAGGAAAAGTATTTTAACTATCTAGTATAAGTTATTGTGGATTTTTATGGTGTAATTATCTCAACTGAATAATTGATTGTTTGTAGTTTCATTATTCTATATAAGGCGAGGGTACTGTGATGTAAATTGTCTGAGGAAGTTGGGGCATTGTTCCCTTCGAAAGTGCTAACAATAAATTTGGATTTTATCACTCGCAGCGTGTGTGGGTATTGACGCTACCTCTATAATACGCTTGTTTTTTTGGTTATTAAATAGCAATAATGTCAGTTTTAAAATATAATAAATTCATTGCTGAAAAATATAAAAATTGAGATTAAAAATAATTATAAAAATGTATGTCTTTTAAAATTTCATAGATATCAGCTTAAGTACTGGTTGTAAAACTATACTGTCATATAAGACATGGGGTGTGGCTCTGTTCAGTCTATGTTGCCAGATTAATTCTTTATATTCTAAAAAAAACTTTCCCATTTACCACCCCCAGGGTTCCTCTCACTAACATCAATAATATCAAACAAAAACCTATTATTTTTACCACATGTTCCTACATGTTTATCAAGGGCATTGCTAGGGTTCATCCTACTGATATAGCAATTATTTTTCAATATCCTTTCTATCAACATCTTCTCTGTTTTACCTATAAAAAAATCCAAAACACCCAAAGTATTTAGCCATATAAAGATACAGCTATAGATATAATACCTGATAACTCACAACACAATTACCACTGAAAAAGACACCCTGGAATCCACATTATTGTTTAATATGACACTTTTATCTTCATATCTATCTATCTAATATACATATATATATATATATATATATATATATATATATATATATGTAGATCTAGGACTTTTGATCGAAAACATCTAAAGCCCGAATCCATTACCACCGAACACACTTTAACGAAACGGCTTTCATCAAAAAAGAGCCTTTGTTAAAGTATGTAAAAAAAACACAATCTACACCCCCCTATGTTAATATTCTCACTCTGAGGTCACACTACAGTGAGGCAAAGGGAATTTTCCCTTACCGCACCGTAGTATGACTGGAACAACAAGCATACTTACGCGAAAGTGCTGATTCAGTGAACAGTACTTTCACGCAAGTATGCTCACCAAATTGGGATTCGGTGAAAGATGCAGTCGAGCATCTGTACGGATCCCTTTATATATACATATATATATATATATATATATATATATATATATATATATATATATATATATATATAGGCACACTGTCTACAGGAACCAGCACCTCACTTAGAAGTACACTTCCTTACATTCTCACCTTTCGAAGTTGGTCCTTCTAATAATTTTTTTTTTAAATTAAATAGTGTTTTATTTATAAAAAGGGTTTCATTGCCTACAACCATAAAACATCATCCCTACCCTTCAGGAACATCCAGTTCCCTTTTATAATATTTTAGTATCTCCAGAATTCTCATTCTAGACTGCAACTCAAGCCCTTTCAAAACCTACAATGTGGGAAAATCTCTTTAGGGGTTGTTTTGTAACCACTTTCATATCTCCTCCCAAAAGTGGTTTAAATTTAGTTCCCCATGAACCACTTAAGTAATAATATCCTGAACCATGGATGCTGGGTATTCCCTTCCTACAAACATATTTCTATTTTATTTGTCTCCTCTTCCAAATCACTAAAAAAGGAGGTCATCCTACCTACCCTAATGCATTGGCCAATGACCATATTTTTCTTGAACACAAATGAATGCAAACTGGCAAGATGTAGGTAAGAATTACTAAATGTTGGTTTTCTATACATTTTTGTTTTAAAACCCCACATAATCTGTTCCACTTTAACATCTACATAATCAATAGTGTCTCTGATGTAATTAAAAATAAATTTTACAAAGTACAAAATACCACAAAAAAATAAATACCATTTGCAGTCTGTGTTTCTGACTTTAAAACACAATCCTATATTAGAAGATAAAAATACAGAATTAAGTGCTTTCATCCTGTCAAATTACTGACAAGTCACACCCTTTTTATATAATACATATCACCGTTTAATTATCACCATTAGTGAGGTCATTATATAGTCTTAAAAATACAGAACCTAAAACCATCCACTACAAAAATGTAAAATAAAAAATGAATGTTTAAAAACCTCCGATTCCTATGTAAAACAAGACCTCTTTATCAACAAAGGCTGTAGTGATAAACTTTCATTTAAGCTCAGGGTTTGGGAAACTTGTAGCCTTAATTGCCATTTTAATTCTGCTACTTCCAATTTAGATGTCCAGTCGCCACCCCTGGGATTCCCTCTTACTCTCTGTAAAATATCAAAATTGAATTTGGTAAAATGAGGACAAACCAAGGAGTGTTTATAAAGTGCACTATTTAAATTTGATTTGCTTGTCTAATAAAGGTGTTCATATATTATTTACTTTAGAGCTCTTTCTGTTTTCCTCACTTAAAATGTATGTCACTCCAGACATATGGCAAGGTACACCACACCTTTGGAATCACAATTACCTTTCTCTAAAAATGCTGTTGATTGTAAACTAGTATCTAAAGTTATTTTACTCTTGATTAAAATATAAGAACATTGCCCACATCTTCCACATTGGGTGGTATCATTCTTTGAAGATCTTCCCAACCTAGCCCCTTGTATTCCTTTTTCAAAGCCTTGTTTTAAATTAAAACCTGTTTTATAAACAAACATATGATTACTTCCTAATGCTTTATACAATTTAGAGTTAACTTTCAACATATTCCAATTCTTTGAAATTATATTCTTAATTTCCAGAGATTGTGGAGCACACTGTAAAAGAAAGGCTTTACCAAAGTTGTCAGTAACTTGCTTAGTAGTGTGATCAAAGCCTATCCCCAAAGGGTTTGTGCTTGTTAACCCATTCCTTTATGTCCTTAACCAACTGTGGTGGATAACCACCAGCTAGGAACATGTCAGCTACTAAGTTTAATTCTGTCACATCACCACCATAACAGGAAGTCATTCTAGCAGCTCTAATACACTGACGTTTTAAAATACTTTTTTTTTACCTAATGGGTGATGGCTGGAAAATTCTAAATAAGAATTACTAAAAGTGGGCATTCTAAAGATTCTAGATTTAAAACCTTTTTCTGTGTGCTGAATTAGTGTATCTAAATAATTAATTTTTCTATTGTCAAAGTTCAGGGTGAACCATAAATAGGGATGTGTTATTAATGTATTCAAAAAATTCCCATTCAATGAGGACAAGGGTAGCATAAATGGGGGAACAAGAGGCCACCATAGCTACCCCCTTAGTTTGTTTAAAATACTTGCCTTCAAAATAAATATAGTCATAGTCTAAAACCATTGCCATTAAATCATTAATCAAATACAGATTGTCATTATCGAAAGACATATACCTTACCACACCATTATAAAAGTTATCCATACCTTCCTCTTTTGGAATTGAAGTAAACAGATCTATTACATCTATAGTCAAAAATTAAATTTCTTTAGACCAAAACCTCCTGCTTTAATTTTTCTAAAGGTCTGAAGAATCAATTAAAAGATGATCAGCTTTATAATATATTGGTTTAAGCCACCTATCAATAAGCATTCCTATAGGGTAAGTTTTAAACCCTCTACCAGAGAGGTCTAAATAGTGGCTTTTGTAGATTCTTCTGGATCTTCAGAATGCCATAAATGGTAGCTACTACTGGATTTTTAACCCTTAAACATTATAAATCCTGTACAGCTTCTCTGTTCTAATAAACATCCATCAAAGTATGACTCTATCCTCTGATAACTTATATTAATTTCATTTTTAGAACATTGTCTGTTATTATATACATCTCCAAAATGTCTGTATATAGCTCTAGAATAAGCTAGTGCATTAAATAGAACAATCCCACCACCCTTATCAGGTTTCATAATATGTATAGTTTCATCCTTTCTTAATTTCTTTAAATAGGCCTTTTCCCCTTCATTCAAATTATTGTACTTCAACCTTTTATTACTGTACTTCATATATAAACTGTAAATATCTTCTGCCATAGCTTTTTTCTAAAACATTCAGGGTGGGGTGTAATGGAGGATTAAACACGCTTTTCTATTTAACATCACTACATATACTCTTTCCAGTGTTGTTATCATTAAAGTGGAATGCCAAGTTGTTTCCTCAAATATAACTTTGTTTCAATTAATATATCAACAAGATCAAACTTCTTAGAAGGTACAAACTACTTTTAAAAATAAAGTAAAATGTTTTTCTGTAATAATGTGGTTGGTATAATTATAAATGTTAAAGCCATTACAAGTGTTATTAATACTGTCCAGTTCTGATGGAGGCACCATATTATTCTGTCCTCCTGTCTGTTTGAGGGTGGGTAATGGTGTTTTGACTGTCCTGAGTCTGTATGTCTCTGACTCCACTTCATTATTTTCTGTGGAGCTTGTGTATAAAAACTGAGTGTATTTCTACTATTTTGCTCACTGTGATTGTATAACACAGCATGGCTAACTTTAGAAAAAGCTTTTTTTGACTATATGGCCTTTAACTACATAAGACATTTTATCTCTGTATTGTCTTGTATCCCTTTCAAGTTTCTTAGTTTTCTTTTCATAAATCTTCAAACATTTCTTTTCTAAGTTCAATAATTGTTTGTTATAAAAACTCTTCCACTGCTAAAATTTCAAGTGAGTCTTAATATCAAAATTCAATTTTTCATCATCCTTTAATAATAGGCATAGCTTTTCATCATTATACTTAATAATGTTGTTCATTAACTCAAAACCATGCCTATCAAACATCTCAATAAAGTCCATGTACATTTCATCATTATAATCAAAATCAAATGGAAATTTGTAAACTCTCAGTCCCTGCTGGACTATTTTTAATTCTTAATATCTCAACAAACTATTGTCCATTTGTATTTGTTTAATTTTGAAACTTTTTTCTGCAACAAATAAATTAGCTCTTTAAGTGAGCTTCTGATGTGTCTTTCAGAATCTGCTTTGAGTCTCACAGATCCTCCATAAGGGTTACTAAAATTAAAATTCTGGTCTAGCAATTGGTCAAAGATTAATCCACTTGTTTTAACTCTTTCCAGACAAATATTGTGGTTGTTAAAATTAATACATAAGTTAGTACAGGTGTTAAGAGTGCTTTGACTGTTAGAAACATTTCTATTATTAGCTGCAGCTTTTGCCACAGCTAAATATGTTCTTTTTGGTGCAGTACCTTTTGGTCTGGCTCAGTATTTCTCATAATCTTTCTGGACTGTTCTGGAAATCAGAACTCCATTCACAATAAGTTCTTGAATTGCTGGAAATTTTTATCAAGATTACGTTGTTACTTTATGTGCAACGTATGTGTGTTCTCCATTTGGAGCTAACACTGAGGAAACATTCTGCTTCTGCTTTGGTGGAAATCCACTGCCCGGTTAGCTGATGAGATTAATGAAATGCGTAAGTTCCTCTTTCACAATCTCTATTTCAGAATGCAAACTGTTGGATTCTTCTCTGTTGACCAGTGAAAAAATAGAGGGAATATCAGCTAGCAAATTAATAAGACTGCACCTGGCAAACCAATAACCAAAACAAAAATCCAAAAAATGTGTAATAAAAATGGTATTAAAAACTACAAAACACTGCAAAAAAATGCAGTCTATATTTCTAACTTTGAAAGACAACACTTTATTAGAAAATAAAAACATGGAATTAAGTGCTTTTGTCCTGTCAAAGTTTGGACTTCTTCAGAATTCACTATTACTAACAATTCATACCCTTTTTATGCAATACAAATCACCATTCAATGAACTCTATTAGTGAGGTCATTATATAGTCTTTAAAATACAGAACCTAAAACCATCCACTACAAAAATGTAAAATAAAAAATGAACATTTGAAAACCACCATTTCTTACATAAAATATGATCTCTCTATTAACAAAGGCTGTAGTGATATACTTTCAATTAAACCTGGGGTTTGGGAAGCTTGTAGCCTTAATTGCATTTCTAATTATGTTACTTCCAGTTTAGACTTCCAGTCCCCCCCACTTCTGAGGATTTCCTCTAACTCTCTCTAATATACCAAAATCGAATTTGATAAAATGAGAGCAAACCAAGGAGTGTTTATATAGTGCATTATTTACGTCTGCCTTGCTTATCTGATAAAGATGTTCATACATTCTTTTCTTTAGGTTTCTTTCTGTTTTCCCCAAATAAATTGCAGGGCACCCCAAACATATGGCAAGGTATACCACCCCTTTGGAATCACAATTACATTTCTCTAACAATAATGTAAAATTTAAACTATTACCTAAAATTATTTTATCCTTTATTAAAATATAAGAACATTGCCCACATCGTCCACACTGAATGGTACAATTATTTC